>NC_066887.1:22138303-22360803 GCF_022985175.1 Labeo rohita
GACCACAGACAAAATCAACCCTCTCAAGGATGAGCCCTGGCCCAGACATGAGTGGGTGGAAGGTGGGTCACACCGTCAGAACACCTGCAGTCTGTGGGGGTCCTTTCGGCTCCAGTCCTAAGGGAGGCAGCTTGCTTGTGCTCATAGCTGTGTTGTTTATATGAATACCTGATTACGACTATAACCAGTTTTTATGCTTGTATTGATTTGTAATCTGCATCTCCTCAGGGAGTCGGAGAGTCGGTCTTGTGGCTGTTAAACTTGGAATGATGCCTGTGTGGACTAAATCTGGAGAGAGACACGTAGTGACCATGCTGCAGGTAAACAGGATACAAGTTCATCACCTTATTACAGAGGAGATGACAGCACTTTTATATACGAAGAGTTTATTTGCAAAAACAGATAACTCAGATGTTAACAATTTTCAAAAATCATGTTTTTTCATTTTCTTTAGATTTAATTTAATTTTGACTTGAGTGTTGGTTATTACGTTTGAATAATAAATTGATTTAATTTTGTTTTTTCAGCTGAATAAAAAAAACTTTAAGTTTCTGTACGATATTTATTTTGGTACATCACTAATATTAAACTTCACAGTTAAGCCTTAATAAAATAAAACACACACACTACCAGTCAAAAGTTTTTAAACAGTAAGATTTTTAATGTTTCTATCTGAATATATACTACCAGTCAAATGTTTTTGAACAGCAGTAAGATTTTTAATGTTGTTTTAAAGAAGTCTCTTCTGCTCATCAAGCCGGCATTTATTTGATCCAAAGTACAGCAAAAGCAGTAATATTGTGAAATATTTTTACTATTTAAAATTAACACTTTTCTTTTTCAATATATTTTAAAATGCAATTTATTCCTGTGGTTTCAAAGCTGAGTTTTTAGCATCATTACTCCAGTCACATGATCCTTCAGAAATCATTCTAATATTCTGATTTGCTGCTCAAAAACATTTATTATTATTATAATGCTGAAAACAGCTGAGTAGAATTTTTTTTTTCAGGTTTTTTGATGAATAGAAACATGATGAATAGATGAAATATAAATCTTTTGGAGCATTATAAATGCCTTTATCATCACTTTTGACTAATTTTAAGCATCCTTGCTAAATAAAATTACTAATTTAATATTTCTCCCCCCGCCCAAAAATTATACTTACTCCAAGCTTTTAAATGGTATAGTGTATAATATTTCAAAAGCTTTTTTTTTTTTTCAGATAAATGGTCATCTTAGGATCTTTCTATTCATCGAAGAATCCTTGTTTTAAATATTGATGATAATAATACAAATAAAAAATGTTTCTTGACCAGCAAATCAGCATATTAGAATGATTTCTGAAGGATCATGTGACACTAAAGACTGGAGTAATGATGCTGAATAAATTACGTTTTAAAATAGAAATTCAAATAGAAAGCAGTTAATTTAAATAGTCAAAATATTTCACAATATTACTGCTTTTTCTGTATTTTGGGTCAAATAAATGGAGGCTTGGTGAGAAGAAGAGACTTCTTTAAAAAAAAACACAAAAATCTTACTGTTCAAAAAATTGAACAGAGTGATTTTATATTTTACATTTTAATTATTAAATTGACTATTATTGATTGAGTCACTTCATCTGCCACACAATATTAATAAAACAATATTAAAGAACAGCATTATGATTCTTTATGATTCAAATATGACATTAACACATCCAAATCTCTCTCTTAGGTGCAGGACTGTCATGTGGTGAAACATCTACCCAAAGAAGAATATGATGGGCGCACAGCAGCTCTGATTGTAGGTGGAAAAAACGTCTCTCCATTTCATGTGAGTAAGAAATGTCTTTAACGTTTTTCAGTAAGACTGCTCTTGTCCACACACTTTCTCCCCTCATAACGAACCCTGGTCTCTTCACCTTTCTGGCAGTCGTTGACCTCTCAGGATAATATACTAGAGCTTTTCTGCTTCTTTGGAGAGGGAGTATAATAAGACCTGAAGAGCTCCTGGAGAGAAATTACTGGGCTCTCAGTAGCTGTAGAGGTCACCTTTGTGTGTGTGTGTGTGTGTGCACACATGTGAAGGAAAATTAAATTGGAAAACCAGGACTTCTCATCTTCTGTACAACTTTTCTCATTGTATTCTTCTCTCGCTCCTCTGTCTCGCTTGTCTTTCTCTATTGGTGCTAGAAAAAAAAAGACTAACAGTGATGGACAGATGTGAGTTTGATAGAAAAGAGGAACAGCTGAACTGAACTCTTCTATGGAGTTTGTGATGGAAAAAAACTTTGGTCGTGTTCCTTTTTTTTTTTCTTTTGGCAGTAAGCTGGTGTGTATGTTTGTGTGTCATCTGTCTATATTTGACAGCTGCCACAAAGTGCTGCTTGAAGTATAATTGTCAATTGTCCTGACCTTCAGTCTGAGTCTTCAGTCTCTCCAGAGCCGGTCAATCAACTCCCAAAACACAGCAGAGCAGTTTGGGTTTAATGTATTCTCTTTTTCATTCTCCCTTTCTCCTTTTGTAGGATTATATAAGTTAGCAAATCACTTGAAGTAATTGAAAGTCAATCTGTCTTTCTCACAGAGGCCAGAGGGATATTTAGAGGTTTTCCGGAATGCAGGAGTTCCTCCCAAGCAGAAACTCACCACTTTTTGTGTGTCAGACAATGCCATCATCAAACCAGGTTAGTTCACCTGTCAGAACTCTTTGCTTATCGCCAGATAAAGAATTAAGTCATTTCAGGTGTAGAATTTTTTTTTTGATGTTTGTTTTGTTTTGTTTTTTGTTATTTTTTTTCCTGTTTTTATTTTTTCGTCATGTATTGTTTTTTTTGTTTGTTTGTTTTTATATTTTTGTTTTTGTTTTCTTGTTTTTTTTGTATTTTGTTTTTCTTTTTTCATGTTTTTTCTGTTTTGTAATTGTTGTTGTTGTTGTTTGTTTTGGTTTTTTACTATTTTTTTTTTTTTTTGTTTTGTATTGCTTTTCTTGTTTTTTACTATTTTGTTTTTCTTTTTTCATGTGTTTTTTGTCTGTTTTGTATTATTATTATTATTATTATTATTTATTATGGTTTGTTTTGTTTTTTCTGTTTTATATTTAATTTTTCTCATTTTTTTAACTATATTGTTTTTCTTATTTCATGTTTTTTTTTCTGTTTTTTATTATCATTATCATCATCATTATTATTATTATTATTATGGTTTGTTTAGTTTTTTCTGTTTTGTATTGCTTTTCTTATTTTTTTACTATTTTGTTTTTCTTTTTTCATGTTTTTTTTTCTGTTTTGTATTATCATCATCATTATCATCATCATCATCATCATCATTATTATTATTATTATTATTATTATTATGGTTTGTTTTGTGTTTGTTCTTGTTGTTTTTTCTGTTTTATATTTAGTTTTTCTCATTTTTTAACTATATTGTTTTTCTTCTTTCATGTTTTTTTTTTCTGTTTATTATTATTATTATTATTATTATTATTATTATTATTATTATTATGGCTTGTTTTGTTTTTTTTGTTTTGTTTTCCTTGACGTTTTTTTTCTGTTTTGTATTGTTTTTCTTGTTTTTGTTTTTTTTTTTTTTTTTCCATGTTTTTTTGCTTTGTAGTATTATTATTATTATTATTATTATTATTATTATTATTATTATTATAAATTTGTTTGTTTTGGTCTAGGCACTCCTCTCTATGCAGCTCACTTCCGTCCAGGACAATATGTGGATGTCACAGCCAAAACGTAAGTCAAATAGACACACACATAGTGTAAAAAAATTACTCTATGTAAATGGCAAAATAAATTATATTTTAAAAAAAATTATTAGTTTTGTCCATGATACATTCTTGTATCCCAGCTTGATATGCAAAGACTATAAAACTATTCATTAGCAATTTATAGATTTATTCCACTTTTACACACTGTGGCTCTTTTGGATGGTTTCATGATCTTATGAGCTGATGATTAAAACCAACAGTATGATATTGTTCTTTCCCCTCATTCTTAAATTAAATTTCAAAGTTTTGGCGCTAAACTTCACTTTCTGACATAAATGTAATGAAAGGGAGATGCATTTTTCAAATGCTGACAAAAGCTTGATTGACTGATACTTTGTTCAGCAGAAAGCTGACATCCTACTGTCTCAAAAGGGAGTGACTGATATCACTATTCCTTTTACCCCCCTTTCCTCTTCCATCTAATTTCATCTCCTCATCAAATAATGAGCGTGTGAATCTTAGTGAGTGAGTCCTTAGGGATTTTAATAATTTGTAATTTTCCCATTAGAATAATAAAATGAACAGTACTCTAAAATACCTGAAAGTGTGTGCATTTTCAACGGAATTGCAGAAATGATTGTTGTCAAACAGGTTTCTTGAATATCTTCCATTGGTCAGACAAATGGAGAGTCCCACCCCAAATTCTAACCATTGGTTGATCCAGGGTCGGGTTGCTTAAACAGCAATGATTTGATGGCGCCACAGTATTTTGGGTGAATTTACAAACGACGTACTTCTGTTTGTCTCTGCATACTAAGCTGGGATAAAGAATTTCAGCATTAAAAGAAATGACACCCATCACCTTTAATGAAGAGAGCCTTGCTTCAAAGAGCTCTTGAATCATCATAATGTCAGAGTCACGTCAGCCCTATTTCACGCCTGAGATCCTGCCAGTCTGCAACTTCATCCACATATTTCTCATGTTGTTGTACAGCCTATAATGACAAAATACTCTGTTTACATTTTTACTGCATTGAACTGTTGATCTTTATTATTGTAGAATTGGCAAAGGTTTTCAGGGAGTGATGAAGCGCTGGGGGTTCAAAGGTCAGCCAGCTTCCCATGGACAAACGAAAACACACAGGAGGCCAGGTTCTCTGGGACCGGGAGGGGTAAGCTTTTTTATTTTTGGTACTTATCCACTTTATTCTTTAACATGGACGCCTATGGACGAGACTTCCAGATCATTAGCTGCTATAAGGAGTTGAAGAAGTCTACTTCCAGAACAAAAATTTACAGATAATGTACTCAGCCCCTTGTCATCCAAGATGTTCATGTCTTTCTTTCTTCAGCCATAAAGAAATAGTTTTTTGAAGAAAACATTTCAGGATTTTTCTTCATATAATGGACTGATATGGTGCCCCGATTTTAAACTTCCAAAATGCAGTTTAAATGTGGTTTCAAATGATCCCAAATGCAGTTGTAAACGATCCCAGCCAAGGAAGTAGGGTCTTATCTAGCGAAACGATTGGTTATTTTCATTAAAAAATCTTAATATTTAAATATCTCAAATGCTCGTCTTGTCTTGCTCTCCCTGAACTCTGTGTATTGTGGTTCAAGACAGTTAGGGTATGTCGAAAAACTCGTAAAAAAATAAACATATT
The DNA here is from genome assembly GCF_022985175.1 of Labeo rohita. Taxonomy (NCBI): domain Eukaryota; kingdom Metazoa; phylum Chordata; class Actinopteri; order Cypriniformes; family Cyprinidae; genus Labeo; species Labeo rohita. The sequence continues at coordinate 22,143,670 of NC_066887.1, forward strand.
TTTTCCCTCAACTTCAAAAATCATTTCAAAATCATCCTACATTGCTGCAGAAGCACTGACCCAGTCTTTGCAAAGTGAACATGCAAAGAAGATCAAACACCCTTAACAAAAAAAAAGGTGAACAGCAAAACAGGACGATTTTAAAGTTGAGTGAGAACATGAACATGGAAAAAAAAAGTAATTTATTATACAATGTATTGTATTATTATACATATACAAAGTTATTATACTTTGTTTTTTTGTTTTTTTTACATTCATATAATCCTGAAAACGTAGCACTAGGCCTGTTAAATTACTTTGGGATAAGACATTATTTTCTGCAGTTGTGCCTATTTTAAATTTAAAAGCAGTTTTCCACTGTACATGATGCTTGGTGTAGTCTGAAGCACACAAAAATGATAAAAAAAATATTTTTTGTTGTAATCATTTGATATGTAGATTGACCTAATAGCGACTTATATATCACTTTCAAAATGCATGTGATCGTCAATAATCAGTATCGACAAAATTTCCATATCGGTGCATCTGTAGTTTTTTTTCCTGTTGATCTTTTCTGTTAATATTTAAGCTAGATCAGTAAAAATGGAGGCAGTTGTTCGATCCAGATTAAAAACGGTCACAGAAATGCTGGGAACTAATTGAATTTCTTCTCAGGAACACAATATGTTCCCCCCACACTCCATATTTTCAGATATTGACCACTTTCCTCTCTCAGAGGTTTCACGTCAGTCATTTCAGGTAGCTGGAACTGTCCCGTACTGTCTCTCAGGAGAGTTTAGCTTGACCTCAGCATGCCCTTTGAATGGTTGATGGATGAGTGAAGTAACTTGTCTCCTTGCTCTCAGGACCCTGCAAAAGTTTTCAAAGGAAAGAAGATGCCAGGCAGGATGGGAAACATTTACGACACCACTCATGGCTTGAAGGTACACCTACCAGAATGTACGAAATCATTTAGAAACTATTTGAATATAAATGTCCTTTTTGTTTGTTCATAAATTCAAATGCATGTTCTGCTGATATTTCTGCTCTGCATTGCAGATATTGGGTGGCATAAGCATTTTTTGTAGTGAATTTTGTGTAGTGTGACAAGCAAACAAATTAAATTCATTTATTTCACATCAAAATACACAGCAAGCACAATTTCAGAGCTCAGCTGTACCATAATATTTTGTGCTCCGGAGGCACCGACTGTAAAGTCACCTGCTGTCACACTGAGAAAAATCATTTGTGAGCATTTGCAGTTCTTTTCTCTGACAGGTATGGAGGGTGAACACCAAGTATAACATCCTCTACGTCAACGGTTCTGTCCCGGGTCACCGCAACTGTCTTGTTAAGGTAAAACGCCTCGCACATACTCAAACTCTCAAGTGTGTGAAGCCAAATGCATTTGCCCTCAGGTAGAATATCTTTTTGAAGGTGAAGAATCTGCTTTTATCTTTTCTGCGTCTGTCTTCACTTTCAGCAGTGTTTAGCTAAAAAAAGAGTTGTGTACTGTACTGTCCATGCCAGCACAAGCACTGACCTTGGCACGCGAACACACACACTCGTGCTGAGTGATGCATCTATATCAATACGCAGAGGCGTTTATGTGTCCAAAGTGCATCAGTGAATCGATCATACATGGTCAGCATTTCGTCTTGTAGAGTTTGCTTACATACACACTCAACCGAAAGTTTTGACACTCTCAGAGTATGACTTCATTCAAGAATAGGTGACTTTATAATACACAGTAGAGTGTATTCTCCAGGTGTTTATACGTAGTGCTTACGTTTGCTTGATCAGGTCAGGGACTCGATTCTGCCCACTCGGTTGGAGAACAACAAGAACCCACCGTTCCCCACGTTCTTTGCTGATGGAGACGAGGAGATCCCGGAAGACCTTTTCGATGCGGACATGTTCCAGTTTGGGGAGCCCATGCCTGAATGAGGTTGAGGTTGTGACCCCACAATTCTTGCTTACCCTGGTGAAAAATGCTGAGCATGACATGACCCTCGATCAGGGTCTTTTATCTAGTGCATTCAGCATTTCTGAGCTGAAAGACTTTTCAAGAAGTGATTTTGTCAAGTAAACACATAAACACAGGTTCAGGTACAGAGTAAACTCATATTTCTGTATAACAGCTGAATCATGTTAAGGTGTCAAATGCAGTTGTGTATTTAAACAATAAAACCTGTTTGATATAATTACTGAATTTGTTTTATTTTATTGTGTTATAGCAATAAAACACTGTACTGTTTATTTATATATATATATATATATATATATATATATATATATATGCACTAATACAGTATAAAACACTAATAATATAACAGATAATATATATTAAAAATATAAGGTCTAAAATAAATATTTTTTTGTAAATTATGAAACGTACAAAATGTGTGAGAAAGGAACAGTTCTGTAGAATGGCCCATATTCGATTCTGATTCACAAGCTTGCGATTTTATATTTGATTCAGTATTGATTATTTTGGACATTTTTGGGATTATTTGGACAAATTTTCTCATGGAAAACGACATCTCTCTACTAATGCTGTAAAATATACATGAGAGTCAGTTGATACTACATTATTTTAATACTGAACTAAAACTGCTACGGATGTACAGAATACGGATTTCGGTAAGTTGTACTCTTTCTTTTAACATAACGTCGGATATTTATTCATGTTTATTTAGTGCTGAAACTGGTATCAACGCGGAGGAGATGATCAGTTCTCGCTTCTCTTGAAGTGAGGCGCTACAGCAACCAAAAATGTGAGAAATCTGCTCTATTGATTTGAGACTGTTTTCCTGAAGCTTACCTGCAATCACCTTCTCAACGTATTGATTACTTAACATCATTATTATAAGTTTGGTTATTTTTGTGAGTGTTTATGTGGTGTCAGCATTTCTGGACTTTCTGCTTGATGGCTGTAAAGTTGCAAATACATCAAGCTGACAGCAAAACTCCGTAAGGATACCCTGATGGGACACTCTGTGCTGACCTCTGTGCATTAGAGAAGAGAGTGGGAGGAGGAGGTGGAGATGGAAGGATGAATAGATGCTGACAATGGTTGACATTTCTCCCTCTCTCTCTAAGTGAGGGGAATAAATCAAGGCATTAATGTTGCATGAGTTAAAGCTCACTGACTGATGAAGGGAGCGGGTGAGTGTGTGTGGACGGAGTGGCTACATTAGAGCCGAAAGCCCTCAAACCCTGTTTTCTACACACAGCCTTACTACACTGAAGAAAGGTCACGTAAACACTTTATATGTACGTCATCTTCTCTTCATCCTATTTGTTCATCCTATTTTCTCTTAAGAAACACCAGCATAGTAATGGATACAGCCAGTGGGCATTTTATGGAAGTACAACAAAACAAGAAATTACTCAAAGTAAGAGTTTTTTTTTTTAATGGGAGAAGTAAAAATGCTACAGTAAAAGCCTTTTAACCGTTTAGGTTAAATTACCATATATAGGGTGAAAATTAATATTTAAAGTTTTTTTTTCTAAAAATAATAAATGTTTACTAAGCACCAAATCAGCATATTTGAATGATTTGCTAATGAAAAATCAGCTTTGTAAACACATCAATAAATGTTTACAGTTATGAAATGGGAAAACAGTTGCTTTAAAGTTTCTAATGTATTTTGATAAAATAATTATTTATATAACACATGAACTTTTGCTGTTTCTGAGTATTTTAATAGTATAGTATTTTATAGTAATATTTTATGGTTAATCTTCACGGAATTATAACAATGTTTTTTTCGTTAAATTACATGTTTTGGGTCATTTTAGGTAAATTGGGCCACATCTCAAAAAGAGCCCTAGTTTACCTGAAATGACCTTTACTTTTATAAAATATAAAATGCACAATCACCAAAATGACTGTAATGTGTGAAACACAGCTAGTGCATTTGACATAGTAAATAAAAAATAGTGTAAACCTCTGCTGCCAGTTACTGTAATTTCTACAACATTTCAACCGTTTCAAAGTCATTAGCCCTGGAATGTCTGAGGGCAACAGTTGTGCTTTCTTAAAGTTAACAAGCTACGTGAGTCTCATGCATAATAACACAGCTGTCACATATTGTGTTCATGTATTATTCAGTCAGAAAACCTTCCTCTGCCGCCAGTTTGCACTACAGTTCACCATCATTTCCATGCGCACGTGCATTACTGCTACATTTTACAACCAAGTCCTAATTTCTCCTTAACTTCCCCTTTGCTCTTTTTAGTTGTCCATATCAAAATTAACAACTGTCAGCATGGATTTCTTAGATAAGATGTGAATGGTGGCCATTTAGTTGTGTCTATTTATAACATTTCATGTTTTATGAAATGTGACATGATAACACTGGTTTGCTTTTATGATGCAGTCGATGCGGATTTAACCCATACAAATCCTCACAAACCCACATACGCACGTGTCAAATGCCTGACCTAGTAATATATTTTGGGCTGTCTGCACACATACATAATGCAAAGGGTTTTTTTAATCTCAGTAGCATCGTCGCATGAGTGAACTCCCTGATGTCAGCACTGCACTAAAAACTGTCTTATCGAGCTTGAGCGCCACTCACTTGTACTCACACACACACACATGCATCCAAACACATTGTTTAGCCCCCCGACGCTGTGGGGTCTTGATTTTCTGGCTCTGCCCCCCCACCATGGCACATCTGTGGCCTCGCAAAGTGTGTGTGTCTGTGTGTCTGTGTGTGTGTGTGGACCCCAGTGAGAGTGTAATGCCAAACGCCTTGCCAATCTCCCAATCTAATCCTCTGAACACACACACATCCTGTCCCTCCAGATTTCCGCCCCCAGATCGCTCTTGATCACTCCACCAAACCTCACAGCGGTCACACCCCCTCCTGTAACCACACCTGCTCAGCACAGCACCCCTCCTCTACAACCACACACACACCTCTACCAGATGTGGATGGACACGCCGTACAAGCCAAAGAGAGGCACTTGTGCCCGTGTGTGTGTCAGTGGACAGAATAGAAACCACTGAGGAGCTCATCAACAGTGAGTCTCATTTAATGATGGCACATTAAAAAGGGATAGTTCATCCAAAATGAAAATTCTGTCATCATTTACTCACCCTTATGTTCTTCCAAACCTGTATGACTCACTTTCCTCTGAGGAAGAAATTTTGAACTGTTCATCATATTTCATCAAGCCATTTCCAACAGTTTTTGTTTAAATAATAGAAAGCCATTGGGTCCAGAACAACATTAGACCTCAACTACTTTCATTGTATGAAACAATAACAAACTTTTTTTTATTTGATAAAGAAAGTTATTCAGTTTTGGTGGGTAAATGATACAAATACTCAGTTTTGAGAGAATTATCCTTATAAAAACCATACATCTCCCTGTTACACTACAAATACCTTACAAATGTTTGGGTTAAAGTATACGTAAACACATTAGAAATGTATTGCTGAAAACGCATTACAAAGACTGTGAATTATGTTTTCCTGAATTGTTACTACAGCCTACAGTTTGCTAGCTAGCTATGTCTTTGTCAGGCAAATGCATATTACCTGGCTGCGATAATTTACAAAATAGCTCGGCCTCCTTATTTATATGTATTTGTTAGTTTTTCCCGCGAGTGGGCGTGGTTTCAGCGCCGACAGCGGACACGCCCCCCAGCGTTTGAGAGCGGAGAATAATGCGTATTTTTTCAAGAATGATTACTTATTTTATTTACTTGGCGTTTTTTTCTATCATTCATCATTTGGCTGGGTGGTTAATAACACATTTTTCTGTGGTGTGACAAATATTTGCATGCTTGTTTAGAATCACCTGTCGCATGTGCTCAGTTTTCCTTTAGGCTTTATAGGATTTTAGGTAAATTTGGACAGGTCCCTTTTCTAAACGATCCCGTTGTAGCTTCCCAAAGGGTAGCGTTTTTTTTTTTTTGTTGTTTGTTTGTTTGTTTGTTTTTTGTTTGTTTGTTTGTTTGTTTTGTTTTGTTTTGTTTGTTAATGATTGACCTAAAATGTCTAGGACTAGTTAGCAAAAGTAGTTTTTTTACATCTTCTCAATCATTTAGCAAACAGTAAGGTTATCAGCAGTGGTTCTAGAGGTGAAGTTGTCCAGAATGAGAAGTTCTATCATATGATATGATAATTATGTGTATGTTCGAAAAACCATGCAATGTACAATCATTTACAATCAATATCACCCACCAATTTCTTTCAAATTTCTTACAAACCTTTGGGACTCTGAGTCAAACAGGCCCACCAAGTTTCGTTCCGATCGGCCTCTATTAACCTTGTCTAATAGGTGTTAAAATTTCATCGGTCAAGGGCGGCCATGTTTTTTTTTTTTTTTTTTTTTTTTTTTTTTTGAGATACGCAAATGTCCTTACAGACACTTGTGGCTTTGGACCACGACTGTGCAAAGCGATTTTCATGTTGATAGGACAAATGGTTGCATAGTTATAGCCATTTTTATGTGTTTTTTTTCATGTGGCCAAGCTCTGTGATTTTTGTCCTGTGGCCTCAGATTGAGCTCTTATGTAGGTGTTCTAAGTTTGGTGAAGATACCTCATTCTGCTCAGGAGTTATAAGCATTTTACTATAGGCAACCTTTGAGACAGTGAGTCAAAAGTTCTATTTCTTTTTTTCTTTTTTGATAATTATTGACATTCACTCTCCAGAGAATCTTTCTGCAATGGTCTGGTTCCAACTGGGCGGAAAACTTAGGACTAGTTTGCAAAAGTAGGTTTTTCAAAAAAATCAAAAATACCCGAAAATTTCGCTGGGCTCACGATCGAATTAGATGTGTGCGTTTTGTCCAGGGTGAGCCAAGGATTCCAACGACATAAGACACTTGAGCCTGCAACTGACAGTTTAGCCACGGGTTTCACAGACAAGGCTTAAAGGAACACACCACTTTTTTTTTTAAATAGGCTCATTTTCCAAGTCCCCTAGAGTTAAACAGTTGAGTTTAACCATTTTAGAATCCATTCAGCTGATCTCTGGCGGTCTGGTGGTAGCACTTTTAGCATAGCTTAGCATAGATCATTGAATCCAATTGAATCAATGAGCCAAAGAGTTTCTATATTTTTCCTATGTAAAATGTCAGTCTGAGTGGTTTCACCTGAAAGAAACTGACTGATCTTAAAATACATCAGTGCGTTTGTTGTGTCTCAAGATGCACACCAGTAATGCTTTTTCTAAGGCATGTTTATAAAAATTACTTAAAGGGTTAGTTCACCCAGAAATGAAAATTCTGACATTAATTACTCACCATCATGTCTTTCCAAAACGGTAAGACTGTAAGTTCATCGGTCAAAGCGAAACACAAATTAAGATATTTTTGATGAAATCCAAGAGATTTATTGAAATAGAAAACAGCTATTTTAAATTGTAAAAGTATTTCACAATAATACTATTTCTTACTGTATTTTTAGATTAATAAATGCAGCCTTTTTGAAAATATAAAACTTATTTCAAAACAAAAAAATTTGTACTGGCCCGAACGGTTGGTCTTAACTTAAACACTAATTCTAGCCTATTTAACAATACTTTACTGAAAATATATTCTCATGATCGTGGTCAGAAGATTTATGCTTAATAGTTCACCAAAAAATGAATATTCTGTCATTAATTACTCACCCTCATGTTGTTCCAAACTTGTTAGACCTTCGACACTGATGTCACATGGACTATTTTACTAATGTCCTTATTACCTTTCTGGGCCTTGAAGGTGTCAGTTGCATTTCTGTCTGTGCAGGGTCAGAAAACTCTCAGATTTCATGAAAAATATATCAAAAAAATATATATATATATGACATGAGGGTGAGTAATTAATGACAGACTTTTCACTTTTCGGTGAACTATCCCTTTAAATGCTTGAAATTATTTTTAAGATGAGTTGGAGTAGACAATGAAGTAAAAGCAGCCAGCAAGTGTCCATTTGAGTTGTATTTCTTATTATTAAAATACATTTTCACTTGTTTATCTCAAATTTTTCTTGTGACCTCCTGGTGGTCCCTGGATGTAATTAAAACAAATTAATTCAGTCATATTAAATGATTTATTTAAATAAAATCCAGCAAATGTAGTACTTCACAGGCCATCTTTTGTCCGAAAACCTCTTTCAACTCATCTGATGTATGTTGATTGTGTGAAGAAAGTGACCTTTGAAAGCAGCTTCTCTAGAGCTGACCTTGTTGTGGGCGAGTGTGAGTGGTTCCTCAGAAGTGTCTTGGCACCATGCTGTCACGCACACACACAAAAACACACACACATTCAGAATACTACCATATAACTCAGTAACTTATCATTCTAAATTATTATAAACTACAATTTGAATAGCAAACCAAAATCCACATATGATTAAATAACAGCCTGTGTGAATGACAGAGGGAAAGAAAGGTCTAGAAGTCCTGTGGCCTGCGCTCTGTGTTACCCAGCATGCACTTCTCGCTGCTTAGGCACATTAGCATCTATTAATATTAAAAAATGTGTTTTCCCTGACAAACCAGCACACATTACAATCATCCAATCGTCACGAGCGCAGAATGCCACACCAGCATTCCGGAGATCTTTTGATCTTTTCCCTCTATCATTATTGCCATGACAACACTCATGACATCAGGCTGTCCGTTATCCTCTTCTGTAGCTGTTAAACACACACTCAAACTTTCTTGCCTTGTTAACCCATTCAAATTTTTCTTTTCCTCTGTCTCTTTTTTTTTTTTTAATTTATAATCTATTCAAGCCACTCTAATTCTACGAACTCTGATTCAGTTCAGTAAACTCCAATTAAAGTCTCCAAGTCTTGAGTCCATGAGAGACCAGGTGTCACCATGGTTACAGTAGAGAGACTGCTGGCTGTCAGTCATTGGTTAGTCAGAGGCAGGACCCAGCTGGGCTTATGAGTGATGAGATATAAAATATTAACATCTTATTAATTATTGGCAAATGATTTCAACTCATTAAAATAGATACACTTTTTTGGACGGTCACCACAGAGAATCCACTAAGCATCGGAATATTTTACGTCGAATATCCCTTGATATTTCTGCCGGCGAAGTGATCTTTTTGCTCATGTCATTTGTATTAAATGTCTAATTTTAAAAATATTGCATCATTTAAACTTTGTGTTCATAATTGTTTTGCTTTACAAATGAATGTCATTCTTCTCTTTACAAAAACTAACAAAGTAGACAAGAAACAAGATGTTATTTTAGTATTATATATGCTATTATAGTTTTTATGACTAGCTTTTTTAATACTTTATATATAAATTGTATTGTACTTTTGTGATTTTTAATAGTTTGTGTTTACTTTAAATAAATATTACTATTTATATTTAGTTTAAGTTTTATTTATTTGATTTCTACTTAGTAATTTTAGTGCTTCAACTTTAAATTACGGCTGGCAAACAATTAATCGTGATTAATCGCATACAAAATAAAAGTTTGAGTTTGCCTAATATATGTGTGTGTACTGTGTGTAATTATTATGTATATATAAATACAAGTATAAACGTATACAAATATATTTAGAAATATTTACAAGTATATGTATTTATTATAATTTTTTATAGAATTTATATTATATATAAATAAAAATATTTTGTACATAAATAACATATTTCTCTTAAATATATACATGAATGTGCTTGTATTTATATATACATAATAATTACACACAGTACACACACACACACACACATATATTAGGCAAACTCAAACTTTTATTTTGTATGCGATTAGTCGCGATTAAGCCCTAATTTAGTTGTTTTCACAACTAACTGAAATTTTTAATCTTATATTTATTTTTTACGTTTTTTACGTTAAGATTCTAAAGTATATTCTGCTCACCAAGCCTGCATTTATTTGATCCAAAGTGCAGCAAAAACAGTAAAATTTTGAAATATTTTTACTATTTAAAATAACTTTCTATTTGACTATTTTAAAATGTAATTTATTCTTGTGATTTCAAAGCTGAATATTTAACATCATCACTCCAGTCACATGAAATCATTCTAATATTGTGATTTGCTGCTCAAAAAATATTTATTATATTTAGTAGAATTTTTTCAGGTTTCTTTGATGGCTAGAAAGTTCAGAAGAACAGCATTTATCTGAATTATATTTATATTTGATCTTTCTGTTTAAAAAAACCAAAACAAATATTGTCATCATAAATGTGAAACACAAAAGAGTGCTAATGGACTTTTTGTGTCTCATAGACAAGAGATGTAAACTAGTTATCAATATTTTATGAATAGTTACACTCTAAAGTGAAAGCATCTTTGTCTAGCTTTGACTTGTTATATCTCTCTCTTTCCTTTTACTCACACACAGATGCATCTCTCTCCTCTCTGGGCAGAAGTCATTGCCTCTTTGATTAAGAGTTTATTATGTTCCCATAATTCCTGGGTAAATGTCATGGCCGCCCCATGCAGGCAGATTAGCACCCCACCCTGCAGAAGAGGGAGGAAAGGAGGCCTCACACTCAGGAAAGACTGTGGGATGTTAAACAATCAATACAGAGTGCGAGTGCTCTAGACACCTCTGGAGAAACAAGGACTTGAGGAGTGAGACATGTTGTTCTTCCAGATGCATCATGTGGGACCTTGCTACATGATTCATTTTCAGGTTTAAACATCAGTAAACGTCACAAAAAATCAGTTCCTTAATGTCATTTTTTTAAGCTTTTCTTCTTTTATAGCCTAAACGCTGACAGCCCCTATGTGGTTAAGTATATCTGCTATATAAACTGTCTGTCACACAAGCTTAAATAAATGGTACACTCACACACGTACCCACAGGTGACATTTCTCTTCTCTGAACATAAGTCTTTTAGCAGCTGGAGGGGGAAAGACACAGGACAAAAGATCTGAGTAACAAAGGCCCTGGACCAGACATGTGTATTGAAGCTATTAAAAGTGTGTGAGAGATGGCCTTTCACTGTGTACTGCCATATGTATGTGTATCTTGATCTATGGCGCTTGTGTTGTTTCATCACCATCATTATCTGCTGTCTGATCAGACAGTGTTTATCTACAGGAGAGACAAACATAATGCTCATGAGAATACATTTTAGAAACCTATAAGGGAAGGGAAGAGAACATTTTATACAGTCAACCTTTTAAATTGGACACAACATTGTTACATTTCATTACATTATATTTGTGGGAGAATACAGTTTATCAACAGCACACAACTTACACTTACACACAGACATTTTAAATGTTGTATTTATTTTGTTTTCGTTGTGAGAATGCTCTTAATTTTATAATTCGCTGCAATGGTTGAACTATAGTTCAGCCTGATCAAAACACTGACGAAAACTGATGCACTGCTGCCACCTAGTGGATACGAATCACAGTACGTGACTGGGGTAAACATGTTAATAAAGTTACACATTTCTGTGAAATAAAACATTTAACACTACATCCATTCACTGTACACTAGTTATAAGATTTTTAAAGTTTTTTTTTTTTTTAAGAATTCTCTTCTGCTCACCAAGCAAGCATTTGTTTGATACAAAGTACTGCAAAACATTACAATTTTGAAATATTTTTACTATTTAAAATAACTGTTTTCTATTTGAATATATTTTAAAATGTCATTTGTCCATCTGATTTCTGCTGAATTTTAGCATCATTACTCCAGTCACATGATCCTTCAGAAATCATTCTAATATTCTAATTTGCTGCTCAAAAACATTTATTTGTATTATCTTAAAATGTTAAAAAACATGTTAAAAACAGCTGAGTAGAATTTTTCAGTTTTTTTTTTTTTTTTTTTTTTTTTTTTTTTTGATGAATAGAAAGTTCATAAGAACAGCATTTATCTGAAATAGAATTCTTTCGTAACATTCTAAATGTTTTTATCATCACTTTAAAAAAAATAAAATAAAAAGAATAGAATGATTTCTGAAGAAATGTGACACTGAAGACTGGAGTAATGATGCTGAAAATTTAGCTTTGATCACAGGAATAAATTACATTTTAAAATACATTTAAATAAAAAGCAGTTATTTTAAAAAGGAAAAATATTTCACAATATTACTCCTTTTGCTGTATTTTGGATCATATCAATCTTACTGTTCAAAAACTTTTGACTGGTAGCGTACAAGAACGTGACAAATCAAAATTCAATTAATATCAGTAAGCATTAAAATACCATTTCTATGGCAAACTATGGTAACGTTACATCATATTTTGAAAGTGTCACCTGTTCTATTTGGTTTAAGAAATATTAAAAGATTTTAATTAAATTGAAGTAAAACATACTTTTGTTTGTGTATAAAAGTTGCTATATATAAAACGATGCAAAAGACAACAAACAATTATAACGTCATTTGTAAGTCATTTGTATTAAATGTCTGATTTTAAAAGTATTGCATCATTTAAACTTTGTGTTCATAATTGTTTTGCTTTACAAATGAATGTCATTCCTCTCTTTACAAAAACTAACAAAGTAGACAAGAAACAAGATGTTATTTTAGTATTATATATGCTATTATAGTTTTTATGACTAGCTTTTTTAATACTTTATATATAAATTGTATTAAGTTGTCAAGTACTTTTGTCATTTTTATTAGTTTGTGTTTATTTTAAATAAATATTACTATTAATATTTAGTTTAAGATTTATTTATTTTATTTCTACTTTTATTTTAGTGCTTCAGCTTTAAATTAGGGCTGGCAAATGATTAAACGTGATTAATCACATACAAAATTTTGTTTGCCTAATATATGTGTGTGTACTGTGTGTAATTATTATGTATATATAAATACAAGCACATTCATGTATATAGTAAAGAAATATTTACAAGTATTTATGTATTTGTAGTATGTATTTATTATAATTTTTACTGAATTTACATTATATATAAATAAATATATGTACATATATATCTTAAATATATACATGAATGTGCTTGCATTTATATACACATAATAATTACACAAAGTACACACACATATATTAGGCAAACTCAAACAAATTTTGAATCTTATATTTATATTTTAAGTTTATGTACAGTAAGATTTTTTGTAAGATTCTGAAGTATATTCTGCTCACCAAGCCTGCATTTATTTGATCCAAAGTGCAGCAAAAACAGTAAAATTTTGAAATAATTTTACTATTTAAAATAACTTTCTATTTGACTATTTTAAAATGTAATTTATTCTTGTGATTTCAAAGCTGATTTTTTCCTTCAGAAATCATTCTAATATTCTAATTTGCTGCTCAAAAACATTTATTTGTATTATGTTAAAATGTTACAAACATGTTAAAAATAGCTGAGTAGAATTTTCAGTTGTTGTTTCTTTTTTTTTTTTTTGATGAATAGAAAGTTCATAAGAACAGCATTTATCTGAAATAGAATTCTTTTGTAACATTCTAAATGTTTTTATCATCACTTTAAAAAAAATAAAATAAAAAGAATAGAATGATTTCTAAAGAATCATGTGACACTGACGAGTAATGATGCTGAAAATTTAGCTTTGATCACAGGAATAAATTACATTTTAAAATACATTTAAATAAAAAGCAGATATTTTAAACAGGAAAAATATTTCACAATATTACTCCTTTTGCTGTATTTTGGATCATATCAATCTTACTGTTCAAAAACGTTTGACTGGTAGCGTACAAGAACGTGACAAATCAAAACTCAATTAATATCAGTAAGCATTAAAATAACATTTCCTACAATATATTAGTTTTTCTAAACTACGGTAACGTTACATTATATTTTAAAAATGTCACCTGTTCTATTTAGTTTAAGAAATATTAAAATATTTTAATTAAATTGAGGTAAAACGTACTTCTGTTTGTGTATAAAAGTTGCTATATATAAAATGACGCAAAAGACAACAAACAATTATACCGAATATATTACTGTAATAACTTATTTGATACCGAAAGAATTAGCTATTTCAGACATTAAATGTATTTGTTTGTTTGTTTGTGTACTTGAGTACCTATAGAATCATCTTTCACACAATGAGCAAGCGTTATCAACATGTTTGGAGACAAACAAGGTAATAAAGCTAATCTAAATCGCTTATGTAGGTGACGTACTTCCGGTGACGTATGTGTTGTGAAGAAGAGTCAAAGGTGGGAGAGTCAGGCGGATCTGAACGTCAAGTTTTCAGATCAACTCGAGACCTTATTAGCCTCGTCTTTTTGAAGAAACAAAAACAAATTATATGAGACGACCGAAAACTTGTGTTAAGTTGAAATAGAAGTTCGTGGTGGCAAAATGGAGGCCGTTCCCAGGATGCCGATGATTTGGCTGGAGCTGAAGGAAGCGGGAGAGTTTCAGTTCAGTTCCACCGTCAGACAGGTGAGACACTCCGCGGCCGATTAATCCACAGTAATCGGCTCCAGAGAGGACAATTTCTGCTATGTACTATACTTTAAGCTCTGGAACTTTTAAAGATTAGTAATATGTCTGTGTTGTGATTTAAGGAAGTGTTTCTGTATAAGTTTACAGAAGTATGGGTAAACAATGCATTTATATATTTAACAAAAGGTTAACAGGATGGAAAAAGATTCAGAAAACTATCAAATGATTCCTAATTAAGATGATTAAACTTGACCAAAGTAATAAAGAAACGTCTGGAATATTGCGCAATAGCTGTACGTTGTACGTCTTCATAAAGCATTTAATATGATTTGCATCTTAAAAGATGTAGTCTTCCCAGTATAAGTACTGCATAACAGGAAAGACTCAAATCTGTATTGTCATCTTGTGCAAGGAGCTGCCGTTTTTATCAAATGAAGGGTTATATGCATTTTATAGCGGTTATGTTATTAGGAAATGGATATTTTCTCATGGTCTTTGTGCTTGTAAGCATATGGCTTCTCTAATCTGGTCATTTGAAAACCAAATGACCTCCCTCACATTTGCTAACCCTATTTTTACACATTTGCATTGAGCCAACGCTAGGATGTTGCCTCATGGTGATGTTTTCTTCTGTATGTGATCGTAAGAAAAACATTCCTTCACTTTTGTTCCAGTACATTCAAATAAACTTTGGCGAGAACCCAGAAAACTACAGCGAGGCACTGAAGAAGCTGGAGCAGCTTAGACAGGTCAGTTATTGGTGTGATCAGTGGGATTGTGGGAAATGTAGTTGCACACTGGCATATTGTTGCGGTGAAGATTGCATTGAAAATCTTTCTCATTCTCAGAATGTGGTAAACATCCCGAGGGATTTTGAGGGTTGCAACACTCTTCGAAAATACTGTGGTCAGCTGCACTTTCTGCAGAGTCGTGTTCCTATGGCAGCCAGCCAGGAGGCTGCAGTGCCTGTGACATGGTAAAGTGTTGCAGTCGGTGCTCGCTTTGATATGAGACCATACTTTCTAATATGCAAGATGTCTGGTGGTCATCTCATTATAGCTTCCTGCTTTCTTTCCGCTTGCAGGATTGATGCCTTTTCAGGGAGGAATATTACACATGAGGATATTAATTATGAACAGGCTTGTGTACTGTTTAACCTGGGTGAGTTAAATGCCATCACTTAGCATAGGTATGCATTACTTTAAATTTGTTTTGCATATTAAAGGATTAATTCTTATTCGCAGAGTATTTTCCTGATAATTTACTCACCCCCATGTCATCCAGTATGTTTATATCTTTCTTTCTTCAGTTGAAAATTAAAAAATTTAAATTAAGGTTTTTGAGGAAAATATCCCAGGATTTTTCTCCATATTGTGGACTGTCAATGGGGAACAACGTTTTGAAGGTCCAAATTGCAGTTTCAGTGCAGCTTTCAAAGGTCTCTGCATGATACTAGCTTAGAAATAAGGGTCTTACTTAGCAAAACAATGTCATTTTCTAAAAAAAAAAAAAATGTCAATTTATATACGTTTTAACCACAAATGCTTGTCTTGTACTAGCTCGACCTCATGCATTACGTAATAATGCACGTTTGAAGAGGCAGATGTACTGACCCAGTTATTACAAAGCAAATGTGCAAAGAAAGTCAAACGCCCTTTACAAAAAAAACGTAAAATAACAGAGTTTTTTTTTTTTGCCCTACCCTAACTTTTTGAAAAAAAAATCTTTTCAACTGAGTTCATGTAGGAAATTTTTATTCCAGAAGTGAACTAATCTTTTAATTAATCAACAATCCCTCTAATGCATTTTAGGTGCATTGCACTCACTGCTGGGAGCTATGGATAACCGCCTATCTGAGGAGGTAAACATGCACATTTACACCTCTACGTTTGCGGTTATGAAATTATCAGGCAGATAAAGCTGCTAAAGCAGTTGGGTCAGAAATTATATAAAGATAAATGCCAACATCTGATGTTAAACGCATACTAAATTGTATATTTTTCTAAAAACGGGCGAATTAAATAAATGGACATTTTTAATATAATTTTAGTTTTTTTATGAAATATCAATTAAATAATTTGATGTAACTGTGATATATTGTTATTTATTTACTTTTGTTTCTTTGTAAAAGTATTTTTGTTGAAATATTGTAATTAATTAAATAAAATGTTCTAAATCTTATTATTATTGAGTTTTGCCAAGAATTTAGCCTATAATGTTAATGTGGCATAAAATAATTGATAGATAAATAAATTAGCAATCAGGAAACATTAAGAAAAATTAATTATTGAAATTTCTCATGCTAACCTTTTGCTCTTTTTTTTTTTTTTTTTTTTTTTGTGCTTGCATGTTGATGCGTTAAGGGGATGAAAGTGTCCTGCACGCATTTTCAGTGTTCTGCCGGGGCTTTTGCTCACCTCAGAGACCACTTTAATCACAGCTACAGCTCTGACATGAGCAGCCAGGCACTCTCAATCAACATCAGCCTCATGCTGGTAAACACAAAGTCTACAACGCAAATGCTGCATTTTAATGTCCAACTTCTTCCTGCACTTGACAGCCTTTATAACCTTTATATCTTTCTCTCTGAAGGCACAGGCTCAGGAGTGTCTCCTGGAGAAAACTCTACTGGACAACAGAAAGAGTCATTTAATAGCAAAGATTTGTGCTCAGGTCAGAAGTTCTGTACATTTGCGCATTTTCAGGATCACAGCAGCTCTTGTCACTCACTTGCCACTACCAACACTAATGTCAACTCTGATTGCAGGTGTGTGATTATTATAAGGATTGTCTGAGGGTGTTGGATAATTCTGACTGTGTGCCAGGAAGGATTCAGAAAGAGTGGAGAAAGCTTGTCAGCATGAAGATCAGCTACTTCAGTGCCATCACACATGTGAGACATCAACACTCACCATGCAGTATATGTCAGTGCATTTTCATAAACGTGTTAGTTATATTTGTAAACCACATATCATTTTATTTCCATTAGTTACACATGGGAAAGCAGTCAGAGGAGCAGCAGAAATTTGGAGAAGCCGTAAGTATATGCTTGTGTGTGTTTTAATTTTTTAGTTCTAAATAATTTTTGATTTAAGATTTGGTGAGTGATTTGTTTGTTTCACTGGCTGATATATGACTTTATGTGGTGTACTTTTTAAAAGAGGTCTTTAGCGTCATCTCTGTAGAATATGAGTGTAATATCCTTTGATGACAGTGTGAGGCCGCCTGTTGTTTCTCCACAGGTCGCTTACTTTCAGTCCTCCCTGGACAAACTTAATGATGCAATTAAGCAGAGCAAGGTAAAGATTCTCAAACACACGCACACAGAAACACACAAACCGTTATGTTTTTTTAAGCACACTTACATGTTTACTCATTGACCTTTTTCAGAGCCAATCTGTACAGGATGCTTTGAAATTCACAATGGATGTGATCGGTGGAAAGTATGACTTTGAATGTATTATTTTATTGTTATCATTATGTTTTCATTTGGATAATCTAATACCTAATTCACATTTGAGTCTCAAATGTGTTAAGGTTATGCTGTAGTGCATAGACAGAAATGTGTTTGTTCCTTTTGTCTGTTTCAGATATAACTCCGCTAAGAAAGACAATGACTTCATTTACCATGAGTCTGTTCCTGGTCTGGACACGTTGGCTGCAGTAAAAGGTATATTAACAGCGTTCATATCCCTTTTAAAACTATAATAAACTGTAATAAATTTAAAATTCATTTTGTTCACGTTTGCTTCTTTTGGTACTCTTATGACATGTGCCACGCAGGTGCATCGTTGGTGAAACCCCTGCCTGTGAACCTTACTGATCAAAGTGTAACTGGTCCTGACCTCTTCTCTAAACTTGTCCCAATGGCAACTCATGAGGCCTCATCCCTTTACAGGTCAGTTTGTGCATCAATAACATGCTTTACTTAAATGCTCTTTAAATATTTAAAAGTTTATGTAGAAAGTTCCTATTTGTAACCGTTACTCTTTTTCTTCCCTTTCTCTCTCTTTCTCAGTGAGGAGAAGGCGAAGTTACTTAGGGACATTGTGGCTAAAATAGAGGATAAAAACCAAATCCTTGAGTAAGTTACTCAAAAACAAGTACTGAGCTAAAAAAGGAAATTCTGTCATTTACTCACCCTTAAAAAAGTCATCCGGGTTTCCAGGAGTAATGAGCAAGTAATGACAGAATTGACTATTTTTGGTAAAATGGTAAAGCAAATCTAGTCTGTGTATCTATAGGCTTGTATAGCAGCTGAAATATTTTTCTCCTTTCTCTCCTTTACTGTGCAGGAAATTTATGGAGTCTCTAAGCAGTGACTCTGTGTATAAAATAGACATGTTTAAATCTTTGCCTGACGCTCTGTTGGAAAAATGTGCATTTCTCAGTGTACGACCAGACACTGTCAAGAACCTCGTTCAGGCCATGCAAGGTGAGATTAGACACACAAACCTAAAAGTATGAAAAAAAAAAAAAAACATGAAATTTGTGATTTTATGAATTACATGTGCAATGTGTTATTTTACAGTATGTTTCTTTTTTAATCCGTCAGTTCAACATTAAAACAATGTTAAACTGTTCTATGATATGTGGTTTGTAAACTGTTGTGTATATGTGAATTCTTAACAAATACCCAACAAATTACTATTATTGTTGAAGATTTTTTGGTGCATTTGATGATATCCATATATGTGGTTGTTGCAGCGCTATCTAATGTTTACACTGATGTGGGCTCATCTCTGGATGAGGTCCGTAGTGCTCTTGAGGAAGATGAGGCTGGGGAGAAGAGTTTGATGGAGGTAGTGGGGCAGAAGGGATTGCCGACAAAGCCTGAAGTCTTTCAAGATATTCAAAAAGAGCTGAAGAAATATGAGGCTGCTCATCAATCAGCCAGCAACACCAACACCGAGCTTCACAGAGCCATGAACCAGCACATACCAAACTTACGTCTGTTACAGGGATCTATTGAGGAACTCAGAAAGAGCCTGCCCCAGCCAGAACTCAGTCAAGGTAAAAGTGTTTCTTACCTTATAAGGATACTTCACCCAAAAATGAACATTCTGTCATTAATTACTCGCCCTTATGTTGTTCCAAACTCATGAGGCTTTCGTTCGTGTCAAAAAATGTGCATCAGACTGACACAAAAAAGAAGAAATTGTTGTATAAAGTCATTATTTTTGTTTTCTTTGCGCACAAAGTATTCTCGTAGCTTCATGACATTATGGTATAACCACTGATGTCACATGGACTATTTTAATAATATCCTTACTACCTTTCTGGACCTTGAACATGTCAGTTGCATTGCTGTCTATGCAGGGTCAGAAAGCCCTCGGATTTCATCAAAAACATCTTAATTTGTGTTCCAAAGATAAATGAAGTTCTTGACAGAATGTTCATTTTTGGGTATGCACATGTGTACAGATTTATAAGAAAAGATAAATAGAAATAATCTGTTGTGAATTCATTCAAAAGTTGGTAAAGATTCTTCCTTTTCTCTAAGATGAAATGTCATCCCTCCAAAAAATGAAGACTATTCTGGGCAAAGTTGATGAAATGCGAAAGCAGAGGATCTCATTGGAGAGCCAGCTTCGTGACCTTATTCATAAAGATGACATCACTGGGGTCCTTGTAACCACAGATCGTTCTGAGATGAAGGTTAATGAAATTAAAATCTGTTCAAAATGTCTCGACAGCAGAGCAACACAAAGACAGAACAGACTAGTCAACAATTTAAAAGTCTGATTATCTCTTTCCTTCTGTCTTCTTTTTCAGACATTGTTTGAAGAGCAGTTGAAGAAATATGATCAGCTGAAAGGATATATAGAACAGAACTTGGTCGCCCAGGATAACATCCTGAAAGCCCTAACAGAAGCCAATGTGCAGTACGCCCCTGTCCGCAAGACCCTCACGTTCAAAGAGCAACAGTATGTGCCTATCTGTGTATTTTCACAGTCAAAAGACTCCGATTTTAAATGTTAGTATCTGTTTCTGTGACATTGTATGTAATCCTCTTTATTTTGTCCTGAAGATGGAACAGCACTGTGCAGGCCCTGATTGCCTCATTTGAGGCATATGAGGACTTGATGAAGAAGGCTGAGGAGGGCAAAGACTTCTATCTTGATCTGGACAAGAAGACCTCCGCCCTGTTGGACAAAACTAAGTCCTACTGCCAGACTAGAGAGGGGGAGCGAGTTACCCTGCTGGAAAAGTAAGTTGCCTCAGGTGGAAGGATATGATATTGTGAGTGGATTTTGTAGGTAGCCTCTGTCTGGATTGAATCTGCAAGCTACTTATCAACTCAAATCATTAACTGGTAGACTGTTACAACTCAATACAGAAGGTATTCCATGTCATATTCCATCCATTCACCACATGCTTGTCTCATGTACTGTCTGCAGGGAGATTGGAAAAGTGCCACCTCCTAGACCTGCCGCCCAAAAGCCTGTGATTGGCCAGAAAGTTATATCTGGCCCTTCCAGTGTTGAAGATCTCCCACAAGAACTACAAAGCCTCCCTCCAAATCTGAATTTGCCCCGAGGTCCAGTACTTTCCAGTTCTGTTCCTCATAGTGGACCCCCTGTTAGCTGGCCACAAAGGGCAAGCCCTTTTCCGCCAACTCAGTTTCCAAACCCGCAGTTTCCCACTGCAGATCCAAAGCTCAGGCAACAGTTGGCCCACCATCTCCCACAGGCACCTTATGGCCAGCCCTCTGCACCCATGCAGATCCCTGGGACGCCACCACAGCAGTTCCAGGTAAGACCTCATCCTCAGGTTAATCAACTGACAAACCCACAGGTGCCTGCTCAAGGGTACAATCCAGCTCTCTGGCAGCAACCTCACGGTGGGCCTGTTGCTACAGGGGGTTATTCTGTACCTCCACAAATGGGACAGATTCCCCAAAATTCCATTAGGCCTGGTTTACCAGGACAACCACAAGTATCCTTGGCAAACTCTTTTGGGCAGCAGATGCCAACTGGCATGCCTCAGTCTTCCTCTGTCCAGCAGATCATACAGGGAACACCGAGCCAAAGCTTTACCAACCAGCCTAGACAAAGCATCCCTTCAGCCACACCAAGAAGTGCATTTCCTGGGCAAATCCTTCCTCCATTTCCACCAGGACAAGTCCAGCCTCCAATGCCAGGCCAAACACACCAACAGCCTGGCCTCCCCTCAGGTTACCGACCAGCATTACTTCCACATACCCAACCCCAGTTTGGTCCACCAGGCCAACTGACAGTGTCCCATCCTCAGGGTGCCCTCATTCCAGGGCAAGCTCAAGCTCAGCCTCAGTCCACCCAGTTCCACCCCGGACAACTTCCACAAAACAGGCCACAGCCTAATATAGGGTATGCCCCCACATCTTTTCCATCTTCACAACCTCAACAAATTCCTCCACCCCACCAAGTACATCCAGGGTCTCAAATGTTTCCACAGGCACCCTTGAGCCAAAATTCCCAAGTTTCTTTTGGTCCTCGTCCACTTAGTCAACCAGGAGCTGTACCACCACAAAGCAACATATATTCATTTGCAGCAACACACATGGCCCAACAACCTATGGGCCAACAGACCATTCCATCTCAATTCAACACCATGTTTAACGGAGCTGGCGGACAACCCATGTGCCCTCCTGGTCAAAACCAAATACTTGGCCATCAAAATGTGGCTCACCCATCATCAGGACAAGCAGTTGCCCCAGTGATGGACAATCCAGTCCCACTTTCACTTGGCAGCACCCTCATACCAACTCCATCACCTATTCAGGTTTCATCCCAGAACCAGATCTCAGCTGCATCAAATGCCACACCAACTGGCTCCACTACAATTCTGGGTTCTCTTCAGAACAAGGTGGATAATCTCAGCATTCAGTCTTAAACAATTGTGCATATGCAGTCAGTGGTAGTCAGGATATCATACAGAGCACAATCAAAAATGACGAAAGTCAACAGGGGGTGCCGTAAAAGATCTTCTTGGTGATTTGGATTCTTCATAGTCACAATACAAGATGCCGGAACACACACTATTACTTGCCTTTTCAACACAGCCAGTACTAACACAAAATTGCACTGTCCTCTCAGTACCTGTAATTACACACTATGACTTAAAAAAAATGTACTACATATAAATAGAAACTGCTTTTGCACTGTGATTCTATGCAATCCTCTAATATTGTGTCTAGTTTCTCTATGTATTTCTATTTCTAAATAGCACTTTAGTTTGCACTGTAATGAGAATGATGACAAGTGATGATGATGGTTGTTTCATGTTAGGATGTATTTTCCACCTGTTTTTAATACAAAAGCTGTTCTAGTTCTTGCATATAAGTTTGTGGCAATATATAAACAAAGCTTTGTTTTAGCTGTGTATACAACATAACAGAATCTTAATAATAAAAAAGGGACAACAGTGATTGACCAAATATTGCCTCTGTTTTAATAATCAAAATTAAACTAGTGTAAGCAAAATGTGTTTACATGTCTACCTGTATAGAAAGTTGTCAGCTCTACTCACCCTTATGTCATCCAGATGTTTGTGTCTGTCTTTCTTCAGTTGAAAAGAAATTAAAGTTTTTGAGGAAAACATTTCAGGATTTTTTCCCCATACATAGTGTTTTTCACAAGTGTCATCAGTCGGCCATATTGGTGGCACTCAATGTAAACAATGCCACTGAACCAAACGAAACTTGCATATTTTGCTGATTATTGCTGCTGAAAATAGTCAATTATTGTCATGTTTTGGGCTGTACTAATCGTTGGACCAGGAAAAACAATTGGAGTACTACAGACTGCCAAAAGTTATAATTTTATAAAAGTTATATTTTCTCCTCCAACTCGTTGTTTTACCTTTTTTGTAAAGGGCGTTTGGCTTTCTTTGCACATTCGCTTTGTAAACACTGGGTCGGTAATTCCGCCTATATAACGATCTCTCCTGCATAAAGTTGTGGTCCCTTAGTCACAACAGTGTTATTTTTAGGGTCCTTCTTGTGAATGGTGAATTTTCTTCAAATTTTCAAATGCAGATTCCCCCCTGCACGTTTTGTGGTATGTATTCCTATTAAAACAGTATCCAAAATAACGCATTATAGCATATCATACAATAAACATGCTGTTGTGTGTTAATGTACCCTTGGTAAATGCACCACTGCCAAAATATGGCCATATGATGGCAGTGTCTGCTTGTGTTTTGAGGATTGTCTATTATGAGCCTGTTATTACGTGTCCCTCTTTCTGCATGGGCTACTGGAGCTGTCTAGATCAAATCAATATGCTTCATTTGCTTCAGGCACAAAGAACCACAGAATTACTACATGTACAGCCTACAGTAAATGTCTGTAAATAATAAGGTCTTTTGGGGAGACTATTTAAGTCTGTTATACATTTCTCTCTCTCAAACTGTATTCATAAACAGGTCATAGAGAGGATAAATAGGATAAAAGGTCACAAAGTGCACACTACGCATAATGGGTAGTGGAATCTAGTATTGAACACAGTATTGATGTATCTCGTTGCATGTAAACATGACTGGCACAATCCACAATACATGCACAATACGTGTTTGTTGCTAGTCAGAAATCTTTTTGTCTTAGTAGTGAGCCCAAGAGCCCTTTACTCTTCTGAGACGGTCTTTTATTTCAGCAGTCTGTGCACGCCATCCCTTGCTTTTGACTTGCTTTGATGGAGTGAACGCTGGGAGAGCAACTGACCCAGTTTTTCTTTGTAAGATGGTTTTGGCTTGAGCAGAATAACACACTCTTAGCATTGAAGTGTTTTGTAGAACTTGCTTAGAGAACATGGTATTAGTTTCGATTATCAGCATGCATCTGTCAGCTATCACATGCACACTGCACGTGCGATACTACTCTGAATTTACATTTTGGTACATGGTGTTTTTTTTTTTAACTTTCAGACTTTAGGACACATTTTAAAAATGTGCAAGTGTGTTCTTCTTCCAAAACATTGCTTTTCAAAACATTCTTAAAACATTTTCTTTTCTTTTTTTTTCCTCTACCCAAAACTCTTTTCTCTGCAATTTTCCAATTGTTTTTCTTCAAGATGCAACACAAGATTTAGCATGCCACAAGTGGTTCTATTTTAATAAGCATGAATTTTTTTTTTTTTTTTCAATTTTTGCAAATTGGAAAATGAGGTTACATGTATACATATAGTTTTTTTTGTAATGGTTGTTTTTTTGAAACATCTCTTTTGTCCAGCAAAGCAGTTTATATCCCTTTGGAGAAAACATTTTTTTTGAGAAAGAACAAATTCTTAGGATGTAGGCTCAGTGAGTTTTAGTGCTTTTGAATAGTGCTTCATTTGTTTCTGTTTTGTGTTGCCTTTTGAAGGAAAAAATTAAAAGAGAAAAAAATTGGGAGAGAGAGAAAAAAGGTTTTTCAGTAGAGAAAAAATTAGAAAAACAATTAAAAGAGGATTTTTTTTTAGTACTTAGTAGGGGTCAACTGATTATCGGCACCAGTATTAAGCATTTTTATGGTTATCGTTATCGGTCATTTTCAAAACCGATTTGCCGATAAAATAATTTAAAAGCATTTAAAGAGTCCTTGTTAATCTTAATTTTGACATTAATTTTCATTTTTACAGCAGACATATGTAGCGGTTCAAAATATCAGTTATCTGTCTACTTGATCTTAAATAATCAATATCGGCCCTGAAAAACACATATTGGTCAACCCCTAATATTTAGGCTTAGGAAAATCTCAAGACATTTTTTCCACCCTGAATTTTTTTCTTCATATTGTGGTTCAGGGAAAATAGCAACCTCAACTTGCACTACCAGTCAAAAGTTTTTGAACACTAAGATTTTAATGTTTTTTAAGTCTCTTCTGCTTACCAGGCCTGCATTTATTTGATCCAAAGCACAGCAAAAACAGTAAAATTCTCAAATATTTGTACTATTTAAAATGTGTTTTCTGTTTAAACATATTTTAAAATGTAATTTATTCCTGTGATTTTAAAGCTGATTTTTTAGCATCATTACTCAAGTCACATGATCATTCAGAAATCATTCTAATATTGAATTAAATTAATATTGAATTGAATTAATATTCCACTTTGCTGCTCAAAAACATTATTACTATTATTAATATATGTTGAATTAAAATAAAATAAAACAAACTGACTCCAAGCTTTTGAATTGTATAGTGTATAATGTTACAAAAGCTTTTTATGTCAGATAAATGCTGATCTTTGGATCTTTCTGTTCAAAAACTTTTGACTGGAAGTGTATATTTCTTTTTTCTTTTTCTTTCTTTTTTTGCTTTTTAAAAAATTACCACATTTTTGTCCAAGTAACCAATGTAACCAAAGTAAACAATGTCAGATCTAAACAATTCTAAAATTCTTTATTCTTAGTCAAAGTATTAATCTAACATTAAAACACACACAAAAAGCACCTTGTTAATAATAAGAGTTATCAAGTTGTTTGTTTGCCCTGAATGTTTACAGGTTCCATCATTTCTGTGAATGCACGTGTATGAATATGAATGTGCTGTTTGACAAAATACAACATAAAACATGGCACCATTACACATCTGACATCCACATTTGTGTCTGTAATATGAAATTAAGTTTTTCAAATTCTTTTTCCGCTTGATACTCCTGTTGCACAACAATACTACGTCATCTCACCATTTATCATCTACTAACCTTTATTGTGCTGCTGTGTGGTTTGTTTCAAGTCAAAGCCAATGCTTTTAAATTGTGTCCCAATTCATGTCTTGTTCATCCAAAAGACTCTCAGTACCAATCAGTGTCTCTTAAATTTGTCACGTTCAAGTTGGGATAAATTTGCCATTTCTTTGATGGTACATCAGTCAGTGTTGAAACCTTGCGCTCATGTTAAGGTGTGTAGGCCGTGCCCAGATGAGGGCTGGATGAGCCGGACAGCACTCCTGGAAGGGAACGCGTGCTAATGGGGCTGTAGCTGGGTTCGGAGCTGCGTCTGGGGCAGAGCTGGGACAGAGGCCTTCCCTGTACAGATCTACCAGGTGGACGACGCAGCACAGGGGACTTTTTAGGGGATTTGGGTAGCTTGTAGAGAAAGACGTTGTAGTGTAATGGGGGGCTTGTCTCGGGGAGCATTTTCACCTCTTTGGGGAGGAGCAACTCTAAGTCGATGGTCACACCACCCTGGACACATACACACATACAAAGGCAAAGGTACGAGTACAGAAGCATAACAAACAGGAATTAAAATAACACAGTTACACACGCAAACACATGGTAAACCCATACATAAAGAAAAAGCAATAACTATACATAACTATAAAGAATCTCACAAATAATTGAGCCCCAACTAATGGACTCATATGCAACTACTACAGAAGGTTTGAAACACTCACTAATGATTCAGAAGAAAAAACAATGCATTAAGCTGGGGTGAAAACTTTTTAAATTTAAAGATCAAGGTAAATTTAACTTATTTTGTCTTCTGAAGAACATGCAAGCATCTTCTGTAGCTTCTGAAGGGCAGTACTAAATGAAAAAATATGATATTTAGGCAAAATAACAAAAATGTACACATCTTCATTCTGTTCAAAAGTTTTCACCCCCCAGCTCTTAATGCATCATTTTTCTTCTGAAGCATCAGTGACTGTTTATACCTTCTGTAATAGTTGCGTATGTGTCCCTCAGTTGTCCTCAGTGTGAAAAGACGGATCTCAAAATCATAGTCGTTGAATATGGTTCACATACACAAAAAAGCTGAAAAACCAAAGAATTTGTGGGCCCTGAAGGATATTTCTGAAGAAAAGTGGTCAGTTTAACTGTTCAGGACAAACAAGGGACTCATGAATAACTATTACTAAAAACAAAACAAAACAAAAAAACAGCTGTGGATCATTCAAGTAACCACACAGTATTAAGAATCAAGTGTATGGAAACTTTTGAATGGGGTCAGGTCAGTACTAAAAAAATAACATGCATTTTGTATGATCCCTCTTATTTTGGTAAAATAATTAACATTTTGCAGATTCTGCAAGGTGTATGTAAACTTTTGACCTCAACTATAGGTCATTGTTTTGCAAGCATTATTGAGTGATTTGAGTGTTGACACCAACTTGGCACAAACTATGAGCAGTGAATGAGGTGGGCATGAGCAAGTAATCAGCTTGCAGGAACTGATCTCATATTATCAAGCTGATGTAAACAAAAGCTTGTACTTCACTTGCGCTCTGTATTGAGTAAAGGGGTGTTTAACCTTTTCAAGACCTTTGTAATACCATATTTTGTGGCTTATTTCCAACTATTAAATTCTTAGATTAGATTCAAATGCTCAATTTCTGTTCTTTGGGTAAGCTTTTCAAATTGTAGGTGTCATACTTAAGTGTGAAACTTTGGTACTAGCTTTATCTAATTTTTAGCAATTTATGGACAGAAATGCTAATTTGAGAGTAAAACTATCAAGTACATTATCTTACTTTACATTATCACAGCTGAAAACAGTTGTGCTGCATATATTATGGACACATTTTTTCTTTTATGAATAGAAAGTGTTTAACTTCTGACCAACCCTGCCCAAGTTTTTGAATGATGTTAAATATTATCTAAATATAAAAATAATTGTAAAAATACGGTATGAACAGTTATAAATATAGAAATAAAATTCATTTTGGAAAGAGGAAAACTGTCACTTATGAACAGTGACCAGTGTTGGAGAAAAACTAGTTACGTGTAACAGTTATGTAATTTAATTACAAAAATGTAACTGTAATCTGTTAGTTACTGAGAAAAAATAAAATTATACTTTATTATACTTTATTTTTAAATTATATGAAAATGTTAACGATTACAAAAGGGGGGGGTTACACCTAAATATTTTCACACACAAACAGATTTGATAGATTTCATTCCCAAATTGCATTGACTGCTCCAAAATGAGACATGAATGTTTCAGGAGTTTAAGACACAAAATAAATGTTTATTTCAAAAACAGTACTATAGCTAAACTATATCTTAAGATTTTAAATCTCAAAGTAAAACGATGTGCTAAAGTCTGATTTTTTTGGTAGCTAAAATTATTTTTTTACCATCTTAATTCAAGCAGTGAAGGATTTTGAAAGTCTGACAGTAATCAGTGTTGATAAGTACTACTGTAAGTTTAACCCCATCTGCTTTAAATGTTTGAAAATGATTAACAGTTGAAAACATTCATTAGAAACGTAACCAAAAAAGCAAATCAAATGTAATCAGTTACGTTACTTTATTAAAGTAATTGAAAGTTACACTACTTATATTTTAAATAGGGTATCTGTAACCTATTAATTTCTATTTACCACACTGATAATGATATGTTCTACATTTAGTTATGATTTATATGGATTTGTAGTCATTTTTTTCATTTCCATTTGCCAGCTCATAAGTAATTTGGACTGCAAAAAATTCTTAATGTTTCGTCTGAACTATACAAACCCAAATATGTACACTGTAAAAAGTTTTTACTAGTTTCAACTTAAAAAACTTAAGTTTAGCAGCTGCCTTAAAGTTAAGTTAAATCAACTTAAAAGTACAAGTTATTTAAACTTATTTTATTGTAGTGACTACAAATAACTTGTACTTTTAAGTTGATTTAACTTAAATTTTAAAACAGCTGCAGAACTAAGTTTTTAAGTTGAAATAGGTGAACATTTTTAAAGTGTAAAGTCAATCCATAGTCCTACAAAAACAGCATTGGGTGAGGGTGAAATGTCCAGTATGGTTAGCAGTACCTGAGGAACGCTAAAGCCATGCACAGATGCAAAGCAAGAGAGTGAAGAGGAGCAGTGAAAGAGTGAAAAGGAGTCAAAACAGGAGCAGTGGAGTTCAGGAATACACTGGCACTCAATTGTGTACTGGTAAATGTTTTATTCCAAACAAACTGGCTTTATTTATCATTTGCTTGAAGGAAAAAAAAAAAAAAGGTACAAAAATTTCAATGCACCAAAATAAATCAATTAGTCTCAAGACACAATGAACATTAAAACTGTATGATACTGCATATAAATATTAATCCGAGCAATATTTATATATATTCAGACATATGCACTGAATAAGTCAACAAACATCTACAAATTGCAGTATTATAATTATTATTTTTTTTACACAGTCTAAATAGCTATTTCCCACAGATGTTTTCTTTTGTACGAAAGAACACCAATGCATGCTGACTTGAGTAAGGCAGGACAGACAGGAGTTCAGAAGGTGACACAGCGGTGAGGACTGAAGGTCAAAGGTTGAAAACCTGGTGGCTAAACCTTTGGGTTGTGGGGTGAAGTGTTTTATAGCGTAGCGTGACTTAGCGGAACACAGCATAACAAAGCTTGACATAACATGATGCAGCGTGACATCAGCAGTGACAGCAAGCAAGGACAAGGTGAACGTGGCAACGCCAATGTGCTGATAAGGTACTCTGGCGGTAGGAACTCCACCGTGTGATAGAGTACAAAAGTTAGCATGCTAGTTCAGTGCTTCGTTTGTGTTTTCAAGCCCACACTGAGCCATCTTGAGGTGAGGAAGCGCGAGGAAGAGTGCATTGTCAATGTTTAGTCCACTAATTAGGGTATTTTAGTAATTTCAAGGTGTCATGTGTGGCTTGCTACAGTCACAGCAGCAGCCTGTGGCAAAAGGGTGTTACTACACGTTGTTCATGTTGTTCTGCAGTGAGTTTACCTCCTCTGCATTGTCTTCTACGGCGGCCTTGTCGTTTTCCAGTTTTGGCGTCAGCGAGTTCTGGTTGTTCAAAGACTCGTCCTCTTTTGGGGGACATTTGCATGGGTCTTCTTTGCAAGTGCAGTCCTGTGGAGCAACACACATACTCACGATGTGACAATGAGGGGGAAAAAGTAACAAAATGTTCCACTCCAACCTTTTATATATCCGCCATTAACATCTCAAATGTGTCTCTGGTGATCATTTCAGTCACACACATAAAGGTATCAGTGCATATGATATTTAGTTTTAGCGCAATTATGTAAAACAAAATAATGCTTTGGTAAATCAGTTATGAAAAGTCAAAATAAAACAATTATATATAAATAATTCAAAATTATCGTAAGTGTGGTTCAATTTCAACGTGTTATAAAGTCATAACTACAAAATGTGTCATTTTGACAAAGTCATAAGTCAATTATAAGATAAGTCATAACTGAGCATCTCAGTTTTGATGGTCATTATTTAGACTTGCGTCATAACACTTTTGCCAAAACATCAGCTTTCTCATAATTGACTCTGAATATCAGTTTTGACCTTTGATCTCACAATTGTCCAATTCAATAATTAAAGTCAAAATTATGCCAAATATAAAGATTGACATAGCAAGTCAATTATGAGATACCAAGTTATAATTATAAGATCAAAAGTCAAAATGTACATTCTATCTCATAATTGATTTAGTATGTCAGTTTTGACTTATGAACTATTAAAAATTACACCGTGTCAAGACTGACATACCAAATCAATTATGAGATGCTAAGTCATAATTATAAGATCAAAATAAACATTGAGATAGTATGTCAATTTTGACTTATGTCAGTTTTGATTTTTGAATTCATAATTATGACTTGGTCAATTATGAGAGGTTCAAAATTACGCCAAATATCAAGGCTGACATACCAATTCATTTATGAGATGCCAAGTCATAATTATGAGCTCAAAAGTAAAGATTGATATACTACCTCATTATTAATTATGCCAGTTTTGATTTTTGAATTCATAATTATGACTTGGTCAATTATGAACAATTAAAAATTACACCAAATGTCAAGACTGACATTCCAAGTCATTTATGAGATACCAAGTCATAATTATGAGCTCAAAAGTCAAGACTGACATACTACCTCATTATTATTTATGTCAGATTTGATTTTTGCATTCATAATTGTGACTTGGTCAATTATGAAAGATTTAAAATGACGCCAAATGTCAAGACTGACATACCAAGTCAATTTTGAGATCCTAAGTCATAATTATGAGATCAAAAGTAAAAAAAATTGACACATTATCTCAAGATTTATTGTGTCGGTTTTGACTTTTAAATTCATAATTATGACTTTGTTAACTATGAAAGATTCAAAATTATGCCAAATGTCAACACTGACATACCAAATCAATGGTGAGATACCAAGTCATAATTATGAGATCAACAGTCAAAATTGACATTCTACCTCATTATTTATTATGTCAGTTTTGATTGTTGAATTCACAATTATGACTCGGTCAATTATAAAAGATTCAAAATTTCACCAAATGTCAAGACTGACCAAGTCAGTTATTGAGATACTAAGTCATAATTATGAGATCGAAAGTAAAAAATGACATGCTATCTCAAGATTTATTATGTCGGTTTTTACTTTTCAATTTATAATTGTGACTCTTATGAAAGATTCAAAATTATGCTAAATGTCAACACTGACATACCAAATCAGTGATGAGATACCAAGTCATAATTATGAGATCAAAAGTCAAAATTGATATACTACCTCATTTATTATTATGTTGGTTTTGATTTTTGAATTCATAATTATGACTTGGTCAATTATGAAAGATTCAAAATTGACATTATCTCATAATGGATTTGTTTTGACTTACATCAATTCATAACTCAAAACTGACAAACTAAATCAATTGAGATGTCAATTTTGACTTTTGATGTATTTTGTAATTATGACTTGGTATCTCATAACTGACTTGGTGTGTCAGTTTTGCCTGTAGTTACATTTGATGCTCTCATAAATAAAATCATAATTCTCTCATAATTAAGTCACTGTTTTGAGATCAAGTCAATTATGAGATTCTTAGTATGTCAATTTAAGGTTCTTTCAAAGACTTATGTGGTGGAAATGGGTTTCCATATGCGAAGATTGATTCCAATAAATTATACTAACGATATTTCATGCATCCCTAGAATTATGAATACCCAGCAGTCGACATAAATTTCTACAAGGTCGCTGTGTTGTTAGTGCTTTGAATGGTGTGAGGAGAAATGGTGAGTAAGCATCTATTTTAAACTGCTAAATATATTGTTTGTCTATCTAACTTCTTAGGAGGCAAAGGCTCAAGATGTGTGTTAACTGTGATGGTGGAAATGGGCTTCCATATGTGTATTTCCAAGATGCACTGAATGCAGTTTACACCTCAAGCTGCTTGCTGGAACACAGGATGTTAACAGCAGTTGTAAACAAGGCCCAGGAGCACCATAGCATAAACAGAACCGTTCATGAGGCAAGCGCATGGAGCTAAATTCAGTTGTCACAGCAGAGTAGAGCAAATGGTAAACTTCAGAGCATAAACTGATTCACAACTTGTATCTGTGGTTTTTACTATTTGGCAAGAGACATCAACACACTATAAGCATAGTGGTTACATAAACTGTAGGCATTAAACAATTTACAACGGCATGTTTACTGCCGAGTCGGTCATTTACTAATGCTACGCATTAAGACAAGTGGCTTAAATCAAAGCTTTTTTTGAACAACTTGCTACCTGTGATATCCCTTCTTGAAACCATAAAGGCAGTGATTGTACATGCCATTGGGAGGCAAGAAAAGATGACTAGTCATACTGCTGAAATCAGACATGTGTAAATCTAATTCTCAAGAGAGAGAAGATGAAAAATGTCAAATAAATTCTCCCCGGAGGCGGTAAGACAAGTAAACAACTCACAAGTAAACAAAGTCACCTAGGGATATTTTCATAGATGTTTCATCTAAGTTCTGTCACCAATCATCCCTCATCTCAGTCTTGCTCTAGTTCTCCTCCCTGTTGCACAGTGAAGCTGTCAAACTCTTTTAATCATAAAAGAGTCTCTTCCACTATGAAATCACTGGGGGAATGGACCGGCGGAGTTGAATGAGGTGAAGAAATTGCATTTGTGAAGGCAATACAACCCCCACAAAATCAAAAGAACATCAGAAACCAAACAAGGTTTTAGTTTCACCTCAGAATAAGCAAATGACCCAAATCAAAGTGCTGGAGAATAGGATCTGACAAGTTGAAGGTTCTCCAGGTACCGCAGGGTAACAGGTTAATAAAGCAGCAAGACTGCGGTTTGGTCTTCCTTTAAAGATCAAATGTTACACGCTCAACAGAAGGAACAGGAATAGGTAGAACATTTATTCAGGATAATCTACTCTGAAAGATGACCTCAAGATGGGAGCAAAACAGAAAGTCTAAATGTTGTTTCTCCCACCAATAAATTAAATAATAGCAATACTTCATGCATCCCTACGCTGTAAAAAAAACAATTTGTTGAGTCAACTTAAAATAATTTGTTACCTGGCTGCCTTAAAATATTAATTTCAGTCAACTCAAAAACAGTTTATTTAACTTGAAATGTTAATTTATACTAAGTGACAACTTAGATATTTGAGTTGATTCAACTTAGATATTTGTGTTTGTTAAACTTAAAAGCTGGGTAAGTAACCCAGCTGCCTTAAAATTTTCAGTTGAATCAGCTCAAATATCTAAGTTGTCACTTAGTATAAATTAACATTTCAAGTTAAATAAACTGTTTTTGAGTTGATTCAACTTAAAATTAAGGCAGCTGGGTTACTTAACCAGCTTTTAAGTTTAACAAACACAAATATCTAAGTTGTCACTTCATACAACTTAACATTTCAAATTGACTAAACTTATTTGAGTAGACTGAACTTAACATTTTAAGGCAGCAGGTTAACAAATTATTTTAAGCTGACTCAACAAATTGTGTTTTTTGTTTTTTACAGTGTAAAAATATGAATAGAACAGAGTATGTTACCAAGCAGTCAACACAAATTTCTACAAGGTTGCTGTGTTGTTAGTGCTTCGAATGGTGTGAGAAGATTAAAGGAGTTCACTTCCAGAACAAAAATGTATATATAAAAAGTATATAAAAAAAATGTATATATAAAAGGTATATAAAAATTATATACCTTTTAACCTCAAATGCTCAAATGAGCATTTGAGGTTAAAAGGTATATAAACTGTCAATTTGTTTAGAAAATGACTGATCGTTTCACTAGATAAGACCCGTCTTCCTCGGCTGGGATCATTTAAAGCCATTTGAAGCTGCATTTAAACTGCATTTTGGAAGTTAAAACTTGGGGCCACCATTGAAGTCCACTATATGGAGAAAATTACTGAAATGTTTTCCTCAAGAAACAATTTCTTTACGACTGAAGACAGACAGACATGAACATCTTGGACGACAAAGGGGTGAGTAAATTATCAGTAAATCTTTGTTCTGGAAGTGAACTAATCTCTTAACAGCTGACATTGTCTACCAGGATGTTAAGTTGCAGGAATCAAGTTGTCACAGTTACAATAGCAACTATGGTGAGGAAGCTTCTATTTTAAACTGCTAAATCTACTGCTTGTCTATGCTATTTCTTAGGAAGTAAAGGCTCAAGATGTGTGTTAAGGTGAGTAATAATGAAGCTACAGGTTTACAGCATTTTATTTGAATCAGCAGGGTATTAAAGCGCGCTGGGAGGAGATCAGTTCGAGTCCTCTTACCTCGCTGCAGGGATCCTCTTTGGGTTTATATTCCCATGTGTATCTGCTCATTGTTTTCTAAGGAGTGGGGTGGCGAGAGAGGATTACTCCACTGACACACTTTTGATATTTTGTTATTCTCTCTTAATTAACTGACACCTGAACCTCAGGAGATATTTCATTATATTTATTGTACTAGACAAGTTAAGACTAAAACAGTTTGAGAAACATTGCATTGACTTCCTAACCACTCTACACAGCCTCAAATGTGATCAGCGTGTTTGGAAACACATAAGATAATCCAGTTTCCACAATGTTTCATGCAGACTGTAGTGCTTTACATGACCTCAGGTGGCACATGCGAGTCAATAACAACAGTTAAAGGTATAGTTCACCCAAAAATGAAAATTACCCCATGATTTTCTCACCCTCAAGCCATGCTAGGTGTATATGACCTTCTTCTTTCAGACAAATACATTCGGCATTATATGAGGATGACATAGGACAGCAACAAATGAGAAGCGACGAATGCTGAAGCGCAGTGGAGAAAGCAAAACAAAACACTGGTCTTGAAATAAGAAGAATAAAATGAGGATTTGTAAAGAAAAATGTTGGAGGATTTCAACCTGATCTCATGACGAAAATGTACCTGTGGGAACCTTTCGCAAAACGCAAAATACATACCGCCATGTACGCTTCGTGACATAATTGCTATGAAATGTCCACTGAACGGCGCTAAAAGTGTTCAGTTTTTTCCCCCCGGAACAGATGAACGTACATATGGTACATTTTATGTGACGTTGGTTTTGTATGCGTCATCGCAGTTCTGACCTGAAATGTCTGTAGAGTGGCGTTATAACTCTAATGCTCCGATAGTATGAACAAAAGTGAATGTGACGTAAAAAACGCAATCATGCCATTTTAGCTTGTTTTTTGATAGTCTCAGCCTCAGAACGTTGGCTAAACGTCTGATGCATAAGGCACACTTAGCTGGAAACATGAGAAGGGACAAAACAACACGTGATTGGTTGCTGTACCTGTCAGTCATATGGCCTCTTGGGCGGGCCTTGGCCATTCAAAGCGGCCAAAGTGGCCAGACCTTCTGCCATCAGTCTGAAGGTCTGGCTACGTGAGACTAGTTTTTCAATCTCTCATCTTTCAGCTCTTTTATTGTGAGTCAAGCTTTTTTTTTTTACCGGATTCGTACCCTAGGATTCCACATCCTAAGTCCATTTCTGTGCCGGCTGAGCTACTGAGCAAGCTTGGTATGTCTGGAGAGCAAAACATACGGAGCGGTACAAGTACTTGCTGTTTTACCGCCTCTAGTGTTCATTTATGTTGGAAACTGCAGTGCTATGTACGTATTTCACGACCTGCGAAAATGTTCCCACAGGCACGTTTTCGTCTAAGATCATTTCGATATAAGAGGAGAATGGTTTTCCGATGCTGTAAACAAAACACTATGCACGTACAACAGCTAGCATAAACTATTCACTGCCATTATAAAGCTAGAGCCAGGACATTTTTTTAATATAACTCCTATTGTATTCGTCTGAAAGAAGAAAGTCATATACACCTAGGATGGCTTGAGGATGAGTAATTCATGGGGTAATTTTCATTTTTGGGTGAACTACACCTTAAGGGAAAGAGTGAGGGATGAAGATGATGGCATTTTGATTTCTCATTATTTTAATGATGAAGAAAACTGAAAAAGAGAGCGTGCACTTATACCTCTAGTACTCATGCACAGGAAAATAGAGGGGAAGACAGGAGAGGAAAAGTTACCTGACACATAATGTTATCATAGTAAGCCAAAGCACGGGCATGGGGGAGGTTAGTCGGGGTGTCACACAGTTTCCTTACATTTGCCTGAGAGCCCTCTGCGACGGTGGACAGCGAGAAGTTATCGATGTGCTGCTCCGATTTTGGACGGAACTTACTGAAAGACAGAAGATCATATAAAACAAAATAAATTAAAACATCATTTGAATGTGACTAATTATCAGTTTTCTTGTGGCCAATATTGAACATTATGCAGAGGAAACTTTCGATATGAACTTCATCAGTGCTTAACTACTAATTCCTTCATATAAAAAACAAAATCTATCAATGTATGAATCAAACTCACTAAGACTGTCAATGGGTTTCTTTTCCATGCATCATTTTATTATATTCTTACAGTATTACAGACAAATATAAAAGTGAAAATATTGCTGCAAGCAGCGATTACCGGGGAACTTTTGGTTTTCAAGCACATAAAGAAAAATTACATATTATTTAGAAAGTCTGTAACCACCTAAATCAATCATTTAAAAAGCATTTTTTATCAAATCCATTGATTTACCATAGAAATATGATGCTTTTCTAAAATTTATGACTGTTATAGCGCCAGCTGTCGTCTGATCTCCCTGAAACTTTGCATGCTTGTTTAGAAACACCAGTCGCATGTGTTCTGCAGGTATCTTGAAGTTTTGAGTTTTCCTTTAGGCTTCAGGGTATATTTGGACAAGCCCCTTTTCTAAAGGACTCTGTTATAGCTTCCCAAAGGGTACATTTCAACATGTTTTTGATAATTATTGACCTAGAGAGTCCAGAGAATTGGACTGCAGTGGTTTTTCCAGACTGGGTGAAAAACTTAGGACTAGTTCGCAAAAGCAGGTTTTTTTCATCTTCTCAATCATTTAAAAAAAACGGTTTGATTGGTTCTAGAGGCAAAGTTGTTTGGAACAAAGTGGTCTATGATACGAATATTGCGTGTATAAGAAAGAAAGAAAGAAAGAAGGAAAGAAAGAAAATAAATTTCCCACAGACCTTTGGACCAAGACAGTGATTTTTATGTTGATAGGTCAAGTGGTTGCCTAGTTATAGCCATTTTTATGTTTTTTTCCCCACTTATAGCGCAACCAAGTGGTCAATCTCTTTTTTCCCTGTGACCTCAGCTTAAGCTCTTACATAAGTCTGCAGAGTTTGGCAAGGATATCTCATTCCATTCAGAAGTTATAGGCATTTTACTAAAAGTGGCCCTGCCCCCTTTGAAAGTTTTGGCGTCCCTTTGCAACGGTGAGTTGAAAGTTAACTCTTTTTTGATAATTACTGATATTCACTCTCTAGAGAATCTTTTTGCACTGGTTTGGTTCCAATTGGGTGAAAAACCTAGGACTTCGCAAAAGTAGGTTTTGCAAAAAAAAAAAAAAAAAAATTTCTTCAGGCTAGTGATCGAATCTGCGTTTTGCGTATCTGCGTGCGTTTTGTCTGGCACGAGCCAAGGATTCAAATGACATGAAACACTTGAGCCTGATGGTTTAAGAGTTATGAGCGATTTTATACTTTCAATCGCTGTAGCATCCCCGTCAGGCTGATTGGGGGGAGCCTTGGTCACATTGTCCGTGTTGTGAGTACTACCATCCCTCCAAGTTCCACGTCTCTATGACTTATGGTTTGCTCTGCACAATCAGTTTTACGTGGAAATCACTCATCCGTGACCATTCTAACAATTACAATAGGGTTTCACTGCTACGCTCTTGAACCCCCTAATCACACCATATATTGTGTCCTGTCTTGCCTGCAAAGAACTGGTTTCTATCTTAATTTTTCAAAATGTAATTTATTCCTGTGATGGGAAAGCTGAATTTTAAGCAGCCATTACTCCAGTGTTTAGTGTCACAAGATCCTTCAAAAAAAGGATCACAAAAATGCAGTGGATTAAAAGCTCAAGTTGTTTCTGCTACAAGCAAACATACACACAGATGTTACCTACAGCAGATGGTTCCGATACTCAGTCAAAACTCAAACTTAAACACTTTCCATTGTAGTCATCTTGTCTTCATCACTATGCTCCCTTCCCTTTATCTCCTCTCTTGTCCTCCCTTCTCTTCCACTCCTCTGTTCTCCATCTCATCCCTCTCTTGGATTGTGTTTAAATGCCTTTGGCTGCACAGTATATAGGTCACTCGTGTTGCACTGTCAGATTGGCCTACTTTCAGCAAAGGATATCATTGTGTTCAAAGCCCATGTTACCACTGTACATTTTATTGTACTCCAGTTTGCATGTGCAACAGCATATGCAGCTCGATCAACTGATATTCAAACATTTAAATCTTAAACTGAGACTGAGTGTTTACCTGTGCTTGCGAAGTCGTCTGTTTTCAGTCTTAAGCATGTGCATCCTCTTAGAGAAAAATACTATAACCATGAAGAGGAGCAGTAACATGATGGCAGCTCCGCCCACTGCTATACACATCACTTGGAAGTCTGAAATGACCGACTCGCACCTGGAGCCTTTGTTCCAGATATACTCCTGAATGTTACACCTACAAAATAAAAACAGAGAGAGGTGTTAGAAAATAGGAAGTTAAGCAACATATTTTCATAACATTACGATTGAACCAGTGAACCAGTCACATGGACTATTTCAATGAGGTCCTTACTACCTTTCAGTTGCGTTGCACTCTATGCAGAGTCAGAAAGCTCTCTGATTTTATCAAAAATATCTTTTTCCAAAGATGAACGAAGGTCTTACGGGTTTGGAACAACATGAGGGTTAGTAATAAATGACAGAATGTTAATTTTTGGGTGAACTATCCCTTTAAGACATTGTTCTACTGTGGGTGATATTTTCCAGACATTCAAACAAATGGGCCATTACAAATACATCTGTGCAGAGATGAAAGAATGTGAGAAACACTACAGTGTGTTGTACATTGCAAGTGTGTTGTGTGGCCTGTTGACCCATTTATCATTACTATGATTCGACTGCAAGGTTAGTCCTAGAGCTTACAGCTGCATGACTGGACAGATGGCCCTGTCAAGGACGAGCATGTGCTCCTCTATTTGTGCCGGTTCCACAGAGAATAAAGCACCTGAGCTTTGCTCAGTTCACAGTTTCCAAAATAGATTTACAAATTCTCTCATTTGCCAGTGTTGTCATAGAGTGTGAGGTTCTCAATATCCTACTGTAGATGCTGGATTTATTATTTTGCTATTATGTAATGTATACTAGCCCATATGGTTCATTGGTTAAGACACAGGTTAATCACAGCCGATATCTGATATCCACCTTTTTCTTCCCATAAGAGCGGGCGTGGCCATTTGCAAATGGGTCTGGCTTCTGGTATACATTTTTAGCTGTACAAAACAGCTTGTTTTT
Organism: Labeo rohita; assembly: GCF_022985175.1. Taxonomy (NCBI): domain Eukaryota; kingdom Metazoa; phylum Chordata; class Actinopteri; order Cypriniformes; family Cyprinidae; genus Labeo; species Labeo rohita. The sequence goes on from NC_066887.1 coordinate 22,183,600, forward strand.
CGAGATGTTACTATTTCAAGATGTTAATATTGAGAAACTTACATTTTAGACAAAATATGGCAAGTTACGTTTTTGTTGGTGGAGCAAAAACAAGTTTCAAATAAGCCAAATCAAATACTATTAAACTAACCGACACACCACAAATATACACTTACACTCTGCAGCCTATGAGTACATTTTATAGTGAGTAAAAGGCCAATCAATACTACAGGAAACTATTGCTCAGTGTGCATGTAGGCCATGTTTACTATTTTAGCCTAAAAAGATCAATTTGAAACTTAGTTTTACTAACTATCCATACATTTAGTGTAAACCATTGGCTGTGCTACACAGAAACACATTCACTATTAGCAAATGCACCCTCCCACAAATCGTATGTTCACCTGACAGTTCAATCTTTACGTGCCCTACAAATGGAAACCTGGACTTTTCTAATAGCGCCGACCCCATTAATGTAGACAGCACCCTGTCATGCTATTTCTCATCAATCGACAAGTTAGCCCAGCGGCATGTGCCACACACACCACAATCCAGTGCTGGACTGAAATGTACTTTTACGTTCTGAAATGGAGCTGGACTAAATGGGGTTTTGCTTTTGTTATTATTTTTTTTTTTAATTCAATAGATCCCTTTATTTTTAAATATAATAAAATATATAATTTTTTACATAAAAGTTATTACACTTTTAATATACAGTTTAAGTCAACAGTTTACGTACACCTTGCAGAATCTGCAAAATGTTAATTATTTTACCCAAATAAGAGGGATCGTACAAAATGCATCTTATTTATTTTTATTTTGAATAAGGTATTTCACATTAAAAAAAAAATGTTTACATACAGTCCACAAAAGAAATAAAATTACCCTGTTCAAAAGTTAACATACGCTTGATTCATAATACTGTTTTTACCTAAAAAATCCACAGCTGTGTTTTTTTTGTGTTTATTTATAATCGTTCACGAGTTTAAAAAATCGGTTTGGTTTTCCAGCATTTTTGTGCATTTGAACCCTTTCCAAAATGACTGTATGATTTTGAGATTCATCCTTTTACACCAAGGACAACTGAGGGACTCATATGCACCTATTATAGAAGGTTCAAACTCTCACTAATGCTCCAGAAGGAAAAATTATGCATTAAGAGCCAGGGCTGTAAACTTTTGAACAAAATGAAGATGTGTACATTTTTCTTATTTTGCCTAAATATCATATTGTTGTTGTTTTTATTTAGTACTGCCCTTCAGAAGCTACAGAAGATACTTACATGTTTCCCAGAAGACAAAATACATTAAATTTACCCTGATCAAATTCAAAAAGTGACTCATGAACTAAAAAAAAAATGAAAGAAAAAAAAAAAGCAGTGGATCATTCAGTTAACAACACAGTATCAAGTGTATGTACACTTTTGAACGGGGTCATAAATTCAACTGTTCTCTTGTGGACTACATGCAAACCTCTTATGTTTAATATCTTATTCATGTCAGTACTAAAAAAAAAAAAAAAAGAGAAAAATGAACATGCATTTTGTATGATCTTATTTGGGTAAAATAATTAACATTTTGCAGATTCTCCAAGGTGTGTGTAAACTTTAACTGTATATGAATTGCATGAATAATAATATATTTGATTAAAACTATTTAACTACAGTAAAGATCACAAAGTCAAACTATTACTTTCTGTGGGATAATGAGCATTTCATTCTGACTTTAAAGCTGTGGATGTAAGGCTGTTGCAGTATTCAGTGTAGACTGAGTAGTCATCTGTTCAAACACACAGCTTAACACATCACATCATCTAGCCTCGAGGCTTCACTACACACAAATAAGATTCCCAAAACCTCACTATTATGGCTCAAAGCGCCAGCTTGAGGCAGGGTCTTTAGCTCTTAAACTGAAATACACACATTTGCAGATCTGGGCTCTGACCCAAATCCCTTGAGCAAATGTTTAATAAGGGTCTACATTGGACTCTGAGCAGAGTTGTGCCAGTGGTTGATGCTGGTTCGGTATAGAGTGATATGCCGCCAAGCCACGACGGCAGGCATGGAGTGTGGAACTAAAATTATAGCAGATGATTGCGAGACAAATGCTAAATATTACTTTTATATAACGTGTATATAGGAATTTAACCCAGATCATCAAGAATGAGGTATATATCAGTATTAAAGCATTCATCTAATTATTACTGTGTTAGAACTAGAATGAATTTCTTACAAGAAGTCATATGTATGTCAGTCTCCATTACTGAAATGATTGGTTAAAAATGTGAAAGTCACTTACGACTGTGACTTTCTTTGGCGTCTTGTAGAAGTATTTGTATTTAAGAATGGTTTATGAACAGTATGCAGTATGCATTATGAACAGGTTTTTATTATAAAATCCATCCAAAAAAGTTTTTTTGTACGTAAAAAAAAAAAGAAAAGTATTGTTTATGGTTTTGGCATGGCATGCTGGATAGTAATTAAGAAACTTAAAATTCTGCCTAATAGTAACAAGGTATGCCATTTTTTAAAACCTTGTCACTATGAATTACCAACCAATAGGAGTTTGAAGGCACCATTAGAGTATTACTGAAGGACACTGATGAAAAAAATCTGGATCATTCTGGTCTGCCCAAACGCATTACACATACTGGATCAAGCTTGTTTAAGGAAACAGCTAATGATCATTGATATTTCTAGCAGATGGAGGGAAATAATAAATTGAATAAGCGCACCATTGGCATGGCTGTCACCAAACATTTCCCCAAACTGCAGCAAGATGTCTTCATGTTCTTGCTGCAGCAACTAATACAATGCTGTCTATGCATCTTATTTATTTTCTATATGGTAGTGTTGTTACATTACCCATTTAAATTAAGGCCAAAAGACTTTCCTATAAACCCTGTAACAACTGCCACATAGTGTATAAATGCTTGCATGACCTGGTTACCCTAGTCCCACATGTTTGCATGAGCTTGGCCCAGTTTCAAGATCACTGAGGGTAGGTCATTTACTACTGTTCCCAAGAGATGTCTTCAACTGAGACTCAATCCGTCTTCAATCCCAACATTTGATTTTGGGACATTTTAGAGCCCAGCACTAAGCTTCTCTTGAAAATGTAAATGATAATCCCGCACCACAAACAGACGCATGAACATGACTGAAGGATTGAGTTTCATCTTCAAACTCATCATGAACATTTGATCAGATGCCACCAATGCTAGAAGAAATATCAGGATGGTCTTTTGCGCATTCTTTACACTCTACAAATATATTATTATAAAACAAAAAAATATTTAAATGTTAAATATTAAAATGTATGTACTGTATTACTTGAGCTCTTCCATTAATTTGTAAATCTTAGGATATGCAGGTAAATTACTCTTGATTTTTTCCATTAAATACATGGATAATTAAAACTGAACCTGAATTATAAAACCACCCCAGATCAGTTAAATGGACAGTTCACACAAAAATTAAAGTAAAAAATAATTACTCATCCTTATGTCGTTTCAAACCCGGAAGAGAAGTAATTGATGAATAAATTAGTTATTTTGTTTTCTTTGCACACAAAAACTATTCTCGTAGCTTCATAACATTACGGTTGAACCACTGATGTCACGCGGACTATTTTATCGATGTCCTTACTACCTTTTTGGGCCATGAACGCAGTAGTTGCATTGCCATCTATGCAGGGTCAGAAAGCTCTCAGATTTCATAAACAACAACAACAACAAAAAAAATCTAAATTTGTGTTCCAAAGATAAACTAAGGTCTTACGGGTTTGGAACAACATTGAGTAATTAATGACAGAGTTTTCACTCTTGGGTGAACTATCCCTTTAAAAACACTAGACACTGGTTCACCAGATTAAAGCACTGTAGTGGCAAATCATCAAAATTACAAAAAGTTTCAAAACAGTGTGAGAAAGACTTATTTGATGAATTCAAGTGATTTGGCCAGTTTAATATGCGCTCTGAAACAGATTCGAAACAAGCTTCATGAAGCAGCGTTTCAAAAGCCTTCATCACTAATGGTTTCCACAGCACAAAATCCTCAATTAGGTTTGTTCAACAAAACATTATTTGTTTGAATAGACTTTAAATTAAAGAAAACCTCTCCATACAATTAATTTAAGTACAATTTTGATTGCATTATGATTAAAGGGATAGTTAACCCAAAAATGTAAATGACCCCTTGATTTACTAACCCTCAAGCCATCCTAGGTGTATATGAAGAGTTAATTAGCAAAAACAGATAACTCAGTTTTTAACCATTTAAAATAAATAAATAAATAAATATTACATACTTACATACACACATATACATACATATACACATATATATAAATATATATATATATATATATATATATATATATATATATAAAAAAAAAAAAAGCTCTGCCGCTATCAAACTTTATAATGGCAGTTAATGGCTGGTCTAGATTTTGAAGCAAGTGTGCAAGTGCCTCCATCCATCATAAAAAGGCCTTCTGAAGTGAATCGATGCATTTGTGTGAGAAAAATACACTTTTTTGAAACTTTATTGTTAGGATATATTTGCACTGCTCTTTACGGAGACTTTCTTTGACCCTTTCATAGTTGCATAGCTTTACAAACATAGAACTACTTTTATCCAGTTTGAAACAGTTTTTTTTTTCTTTCGTTTTATTTAGTGCATTGCCACAGTAATCAATGTGTTATTTCGTATGCATGTTTGGCCTTCCTTTTTTCCCCCCATACGTCTAAGAAGTGTCTCAGTTTATAAATGAAAAAGAAGTTATTTTTGTCTCTTTAGTTTTTCCCCGTCTAACACCTTATGCACCCTAGACATGCTAGCAGAATCTGATTTTACCAAGTACGACATGTTCCTGGATCAACATCTTTGTTGACCCTGGAACAACATTGTGATTAACTAATCAGATTTGAAAAATCAGTTTATAGTTTTTGTGAAGTTTAGGCTTACAATCAGTGTTTGGTGCTTGTACATCAGTGTCATTCATCTATTATTTCCTCTGATTTTAGGGATTACTCATGGGTAAGGTTAGGTTTAGGTGTAGGGATATGGTCAAGATTAAATTTTTGGATTAAAATGTTGTTCCAGGGTCAACAAAATATGTTGACCCAGGAACACATCTAACTCAGCAAAATCAGAATGTGCAGACATGCTATATACTGTAAGATGCTTGAGCACAGTAAACTTGACTTTGCGTGAACTGCCTTGTCTCATTCGTTGTCCCTGATGTCAGTGTTCTACTCTGGTCTGCAGTTCCTGATAAAATTTATTCAAACATTTATAAACCGTAATCTCTAGTTTCCGCTGTCATGCGCACGTTCACGAGAGAGTGGCGTTCCAGCAGATGACGTAGGCGAACATGGTGACAAACGCAGAAGTGCAGAGGAGAGGGCAAAACTAAACACCTGTCATGAATTAGAAGTACAAAACGACGATTTGTAAAGAAAAATGTCGGAGGATTTCGATATAAGCCAAAAGACTGGTTTTCCTTTGCTGTAAACAAAGCTTGGTTCTCACGAGACTAGCATATTCTCACTGGAGCTTAAGCTATGCCTACGTCCTACGTCATCCGCTGGAATACCACTCTCATGAACGTGCCTACGTTAGTTAACGAAAGTTTTAAATATAGTTATTTTTTTTAACACAAATGCATCGGTTTGCTTCATTGGCTTTGCTTCATGCTTCATCACTTTGCTTCATGCAGGCCTTTATTAACCCCCTTTACATTGTGAGGGGATCTCCTCATCCACCACCAGTGTGCAGCATCCACCTGGATGATGTGACGGTAGCCATAGTGCGCCAGAACACCGACCATACGCCAGCTTATTGGTGGAGAGGAGATAGAGTGAAGAAACCAATCAGTAAATATGGGGATTGTTAGGAGGTCATGCTGGTCAGAGGCCGAAGGGGAAAATTGGCCAGGATGCCGAGGTCACACCTTGACTCTTTTTAAAAGACGTCCTGACATGACCGAAAAATCTCAGGATATGTATGTGTGCATCTTACCGGCAAAAAGCGCCAATACCGTCAACCACGTAACACTGTCCTCCATTGAAGCAGTAATTGGGGAAGATGTCGCACGATGACATACATGTGCCATTGTAACGCACAAATCCATAGAGACAACCAGAGTTGAGCACATCCGATGCGCCAGGTGAAGCTCCTCCAGAGCCATCATCAGCGTTGATAACTCTAGTGTTGGAGGGAACTGCGCTAGCTATGAGAGGAACATTTTCATCTTCCATGTCAGGTGGCGTTGGTTGGCTCTCCTCTAGATAAACTTCAGTGGGTGAATAGTCAGGCGACAGATAATCATAAAAATCAGAAAGGGTCCACGAAGTTGGATCTCCACCCTGGAGCTCCTGAACCCAAGAAGGAGGATCAAGAACATGCGGTTGGTTAGAAGGATTGTAAAAATTCACCGTGATAACTTCTTCTGGTTGGGAAGAGGTGGACTCAGGAGGACGATTCGTGACTGGATCTAACAATGTCCCATCCGCTTGTAGTCTCTCGCTCTTCCAGCGCGGGGCGATGTCCTCGAATCTCTCCTCGTTGAAGTCCAGCCGGGACAGGCCTCGTGTTCGGGGTTCAGCCAATGTGGGCAGCCGGGCAGCTATGCCATCTATCGTCAGATCAATAAGCCGTTCCCTTTCGGCTGAATCAACACCGATGTCTGTCGCAGCACTAGTTGAGGTTTCTCCACCGCTGCCTGAATCTTCTCCAGCTCGTGGTTTTCGAGAGTGAACGTGGGCCCGAGCAATAGGTGTGGCCTCACCAGGAAGTGCAGGTTTAAGCCCCAGCCCATTTACGTCTGAGGAATTAGTGGCAGTAGAATTGGAGATGAATGAACTGCCTAAAAAGCAAACAAAAAAAAGAGGTTGTGACTAACTTTTATTATTTGTTTGAGTGCCACCTTCAGAAGCACTCATCACCATACTGCAAACTCAGCAACTCCACAGTCATGCTGAGAGAGAACAAAAGACAAAACATATACTCTGTATCACACACACCCGGACAAATCTGCTTAATTATACACCGCTGAGCGCGAGGCCCCAGATTTCTTTCCAAAGCGGCTTGTGGTAGCTGGATTAGCAGCTCTGATTTACTAATGTTCCCCCTGAGCCTGGGCTAGGATTGGGATTCAGATTAGATTAAGGGCTGTAGGTTGAGACTTGCATTGGGCAGTCTGGATGGGTAAGCTTTAATGCACAAAGATAAACAGACAATGGGGAATTCCTCTTTAGCACTGGAAAAATCTCACTGACCTAATTGATTATCTTTTACTGAGACTGTAAACTAATCTAATGCAATCCATCTCAAAAAAAAAAAAAAAAAAAAAAAAAAAAAAAGTGGCCCTGGACCACAAAACTAGTCCTAGGTAGCATGGGTAAATTTGTACCAATTGCCAACAATATATTGTTTGGGTCAAAATTATTGATTTTTCTGCCAAAAATCATTAGGATATTAAGTAAAGATCATGTTCCATTAAGCTAGTGAATTTCCTACTGTAAATATATCAAAACTTAATTTTTGATTAGTAATATGCATTGCTGAAAACCTCATTTGGACAGTTTTAAAGGTGATTTTTTTTCCCCCTCAATATTTAGGTTTTTTGGCACCCTCAGATTCCAGATTTTCAAATAGTTGTATCTCGGCCAAATATTGTTCTATCCTAACAAACATCAAAGGAAAGCTTATTTATTCAGCTTTCAGATGATGTATAAAATCTCTCATTTTAAAAATTGACTCTTATGACTGGTTTTGTGGTCCAGGGTCACTTATGAACAGATGGAAATATCCTCTTTTTATTTTATTTTTTTTCAATCCCTGATTATTTCAATCCCTGAATTTATAATATGAAATATACACTACTGTTCAATTTTTGGTCAGCATTCAGTGAGATTTTTAAAATATTATAGAAAGAAGTCTCTAAAAGGTGGCTGCATTTATTTAATCATAAATACAGTAAGAACAATTAGTAAAAATGATTAGCATTAAAATTCCAGTCTTCATTGTCACATTAGCATAATGAAATTATTCTAATATTATACGCGCATCTTGATGCTCAAGATACATACATTTGTTTTTTGATGTTCTTTTGAACTTTTATTTAAATTAGAAATCTTTCATATACTAATATTACAAAATTACATTACCGACACTAGTTGATTTAATGTTTCCTTGTTGGAGATCAAACAAAACAAAACAAAACAAAAAAAACACTGACTGACCCCAAAATTCTGGATTTATGCATGTATGCATGTATTACACACACACACACACACACACACGTTTGTTTTTGTGAATTGTGGGGACTTTCCATAGACTTCTATAGTTTTTATGCGGACCAAACGATCTTATCTATCCCCTAACCCAACCCTAACCCTAACCCTACCCCTTACAGAAAGCATGTTTGCATTGTTACATTTTCAGGTAAACATCATTTACTATTTTTAAACATTTTTTTCCATGTCAAAAATTTCAGGTTTTACTATCCTTGTGGGGATACACAATGTAGCAAGAACAAGTACACACATACATACGCATTTAAAATAAAACTCTATACACACACTGCTGTTCAAAAGTTTGGGATCACTAAGATTTTAAATGCTTTTTAAAGAAGTCTTTTCTGCTCATCAAGGCTGCATTTTTTCTTTATTTAAAGGACAGAAAAGCAGTATTATTGTGAAATATTATTGCAGTTTAAAATAGTGGTTTTCTATTTACTATACTTTTATATAGAATTTTTTTCCAGGTGATGCAAACCTGAATTTTCAGCAGTACTGAATTTTACTCCAGTCTTCAGTGTCACATGATCACTTAGAAATCATTCTAATATGCTGATTTATTATTATTATTATTATTATTATTATTATTATTATCACAGTTTCCAGTAAGTCACAGAAATAAATTATATTTTAAAGTATATTAAAAAACAGAAAACTTACTTTAAATTGCAATAATATTTCACAATATGTTTTTTCCTGTATTTTTGATCAAATAAATAGAACTTTGAGCATAAGAAATATATATATATATATATATATATATATATATATATATATATGTATGTGTGTGTGTGTGTGTGTATGAATACAGAACAAATAAAAAAAAAATAATAATACGTTTATAAAAAAAAATTAATACATATCAATATATATAAATCACAAAGCATCTGTGCACAATCAAGCCCACTTCAACACTTCAATTGAACTTGATCATGTGAATTAAAACGGTCACAAAAAGCAGACCTGAAGAATATTTAGAGTCAATTTTACTGATTGTCTTTTAGCAATCTACCAAGTATTTGACTGACAGTGTGAAATTCCATTTCCATGGGTATTCTTGGTTTAATTCCTCTTCTTTGTAAATTAAATCCAAGTCACACATCAACTCCTAACAAACACTCATGCACACACACAGTTGCCAAGAAGCAATGTAAAGGGGCTGCCATTTTGGAACATCTCAAAAGCCATGTAAAACAGAGACCCTTCTGTCCTCTCCACTTGATTCACTTCCTCTCTTTCTCCCATTCATTTATTCACACAATCCCCCCTGAGAGGGTAACGGAGATGGCAGTGTGTGCATAAATTATTTCTCACATACCTCACGTGATGTCCAAGTACACTATTCAATACTTATTCTTAGTTCCCACCGCTACAAAGTTTATTATCAAAGCAAAAGTTGGCTCCTTTTACTTTTAATTTTACTTTAAAAGCTAAACGATAGGGTCACTGGACTGATGAGAAGAAAACACAGTCACCCCTCAAAGACAGAGCAGGAGAGAGGCTTCAAGAGGAAAACAGTTGTTTTGATTTGCATAACTCCTTGCGAAGGGGTCAGCTGACAGAAAAGAGAGGCTGGGGGAAAGAGAATCATTGAAAGAAAAATAAAACAAAACACATGCTATAATAGAGTGAAGATGAGAAAATGTGACAGTGAGAGTGTGTTTCTCTTTCCGCCAATTTGAAGACCAGTGCCAAAACCTTTGAGAAGGATCTCAGTCGCCTATTTAGTAAGCATGTCAAGTCTGCGAGAGAGAGGGGATAGTGAGAAAAAAAGAGGGGCAAGACGATCGAGAGTGAGAAAGAAATAGGGAAGACAACTATTTTCTCATGACCTCACCAGTGAGACATTTAAATTTGTAAGAGTGTGTGAAAGTATGCAGCCTTCATTCTCTCACTGTGCTCATGGCCTCTATTTACAATCAATATCACATACTAATAAATGATGATCAAAGAAGACTTTAGTGCTATAGTACTGTAAAGCACCACTGTACTGTTGGATATCTTGATGTTCTCTCTTCACCTTCATTAAAAATACACCACATGTTCTTCCTCTGTCTCTAGTTGACATTTTTGCTTATGTAACGCTCTTGAGAGGGAAAAAAAAAACTTGTTGCAGAGCATGGAAAATTGCAAATGTCAACTTCTCTTCCTCTCTTCTCTCATCCCTTCTACTATCTTTCTCTCCCTCGATCTCTGATGACCCAAACAGACCTGTAATCTGAGGGAGCATTTGAGGTAACATGTCAAGATGCTCCATGAAAAAGTCCATGTACACGGAAAATGCATTAACAGTAGAATTACAATGGCAGAAATGGATTTCAATAGAGAACAAACTAAAATATTTAGAATATTTTAACTGTTTCTCTTATAAAATGAAAGTTAAAGCCTTAAAGTCCAAAACAACACTAGACTTCACTGCCTTTCTTTGAGTGCACAAAAGACATTAAAATACATTCTTTTGTGTTGAACGAACTACACAAAATCTTCAAAATAGGGCTGTCACTAACAATTATTTTGGTAATCGAGTAATCTGACGATTATTCTGACAATTAACTGAGTAAATGGATAATTATAGTTTTTGTAGTAATAAAAATAGACCTAAGTGAACAATAGCCTTTAAAATGACTTAAAATACATAGCAATAAGGCAGTAATAATTATTTTAAATAAAGTGTCAAAAGCAAGTAATCTTATGGTTTTATTGAACAATACTGCTAAAATAAATAATGTATTATAAAAACAATAGAACTAATGTACATTATGCAAATGCCTGCGAAGGGCGCCAGCGGCCTGACTATTGTTTTTACACTTTACTGCGCGATCTAATCCTTGATCGATATTGACCCAACAAACATTTGTCCACATAATCTTTAATATTTGGACTTTTCTTTATTACAGAAAAGCTACAGCCACTGCAATTTCTTGAATATGTGGACATCAAAACGTGTAAACTCAGAGTGAGGGTTTAAACTTTTATTTTGAAATCGCGATGAACAGTTAGCATAACTGAGAAATATAATAATGTATTCTCCTGTATTTGTGTAGGTTTATAAATGATTTACCTTACAAATCTGATGAAGTGGCACACGTTGCATTGAACGTTATAATAACCCTGAACTCAAAACAACATGTAGAAATGGAGTTTGAGATGCTCCACACATGTAAATAACAGTTTGTGGAGCAGCATTTACTGTGAATGGAGGCGCTCTTGAGATGCACATATGTAACCTACACGCATGTAAATAATTAAAGGCCATATATTAAACCTGCATCGCATATTTATTTAATTAAAGCCTGATGCTTTAAGAATTCACAAACGCTACGATTTATTATGATTTTTAAATGGGTTTAATATGTGGAATGCTAAATACAATGGACGATTTTTATTTTTTTTAATAGTCCAATAGAACCAAGGAATTGTTGCAGCTGTACTTCAATATGTGTTAAACAGCTGATTAGTACATTACTATTGGTAGTTGAAACCATAATTAGTCAAAATATAAAATAAGTCAACACGAAAATACAATGCATCAATTTTCTTATTGATCTTTTTGTGAACAATTCATCCATTACGGTTTCAATTTACTGTGAGTTTAGATTTTTTTTAAAACACATAATTTTTGATGTCTTAGAAGGAATAGTTCACCCAAAAATTCACCCCAAAAAACTATTTACCCACCCTCGAGCCATCCTAGATTTATAAGACTTTCTTCTTTCAGATGAATACAATCAGAGTTATATTAAAAAATATGTCCTGGCTCTTTTAAAGTTTATAATGGCAGTGAATGGCTGTTGAAATTTTGAAGTCCAATAAAGTGCATTCATTCATCATAAAACATACTCCACATGACTCTGGAGGGTTAATAAAGGCCTTCTGAAAAATACCCATATTTGCACCTTTATAAACCGTAATCTCTAGCTTCTGCTAACTGTCCTACAAAAGAGTGGCATTTCAGCGAATGATTCAGGACGCAGGTGTAGCGTTAGCTCCGGCGAGAATATGCTAGTCTCGAGAGAACCAAGTTTTGTTTCCAGCAAAGGAAAACCAGTCTCCTCTTAGCTTATTTCAAAATCCTGTAACATTTTTCTTTACAAATCCTCATTTGTATTTTTAATTTGCGACCGGTGTTTTGTTTTGCTCTCTCCTCTGTGCTTCTGTGCTCATCAGCATGCTTGCCTAAATTTCTCTCGTGAATATGCGTACGGCAGTTAGTGGAAGCTAGAGATTACAGTTTATAAAGTTTTAAATATCTATATTTTTTTGAATGCATCGATTCACTTCAGAAGGCCTTTATTAACCCCCCAGAGCCATGTGGAGTACTTTTTATGCTGGATAGATGTACTTTATTGGATTTCAAAATCTTAACACCCATTCACTGCAATTATAAAACTTTGAAAAGAAATGTAATATATTTCCGACTGTATTCGTCTGAAAGAGGAAAGTCATATACACCTAGGCTGGCTTGACAGTGCATAAATCATGGGGTAATTTTCATTTTGGGGTGAGCTATCGCTCTTAAATAGATTTTCGCCAGACTTCAGATATGAGTTCTCTCTGGTGTTGTATGCAGGACTTCTCCAATCATTAATTCTGCTTAAACCCCACCACTTTCTTAAAATTGGCTGCAAGCTTGCATTCAGAAATGCCTCCATCCAATCAACATCCGATGGATAAAAATCTACAAAAATTGTGTACATTTTTAATAATCCATTTTTGGATTACCATACAGAAAAAGGGATCTGTCACTATTTTCCATTTCATTGCAACTTTAAAATGCACAGAGGGCAGAGACTGTGTACAACTTTGTGAATGACGGGCGTTCCCATTTCTGTGGGCGCAGATGCCATGTACACGCCTGCCAATTTCTTCTACTATGAAGTCGAATGCTGTTTATGTAAGAGACAACTTAACATTTAACTCACCCCACCTTCATTTCAAATCTGATGACTTTGTGTCCTTAAGGCAAGTGTCATTCTAAGCTATGCTGAATAAAATCCACACTGGCACCCATGTGTTTAGTTATAAATAGTACTGTGATGCTGCTTGGCAGGGGAGCTGGCATGGATGTCCTTGGCATCAGGGATGGGGTGCAGGTTCACAGCAGTATCAGTGCAAAGCCGAAGAGACGTATAGAGACGCCAGACCTGTCGGATTAACACTGCCAACTCCATGTCCCACCCCAACCTGCGCTACTGTTGTACAGTATGACCCATTAACAGTTATGCCACCCAAATTACATATCGAGGCCAAAAACTGCACTCAGTGTGTTGAAATAATATATCAGATAAATTAAATGTTAGTTTGGCCACATGCATGAGCCAGTAATGAGCATTTAAGCAGATTACAGAAGATCATAAGAAAAAAAAAAAAAATCCATTTCACTCTAACCTCGATTTAAGAGGGAAAGCCAATTGCTCCATATTAAACAGTAAGGCTTCAAGATTTATTAAAGCGTTTATTGCAGTATTTCTTCACTAACGATAGTCAAAGAAATATAAGAATACCTTTTCATTAATAACTTGTCTTAAAAATCATTTTGTTAAAATCTTGAGAAAATTGTACATGTACATTTAAATACAGACTTTTTAAATAATGCATGCAGAGACAAAAAATTCTGATTAACATTGGTGTATTCAAGCTATTTCTAGAAATCAGATTTTTTTTTTCTTAATCAGGTTAATGCTTGCACACATCTTAATCAGAATTTCCAAATTCCAATTGATCCAAGAAAATTTTTTGATCAATGTGCACATATGGCATCAAGCGTTCGAAAGTGATTGTGCGCCTAGACATGTCATTGAGTTTAACGAGTACAAAACTGGATCAGCAGCGACATGATTAATTCAACTGTAATGTTTTACTGCACAGACGCTGAAGATCAGCAAGTGTCCAACAGGTTGTGTAGTTCCATAAGTTTCCAACCGTGTAGGCAGCACTAGTGTCAGCGTCTGGCAGGATAAATACTGTTGGCCCTCACTGGGAGCTCCATACGGGCAGGCTAGGCGGGCGCTAACACTAGCTCGTTGACGCTAATGCTCATTGACAGTCTCTGCTGTTATGAGACCGCAGTGGCAGATGGCTCTCTTGTGCCATGCATGGAAAGGATCTAAGCAAGTTTAGCAGGAAAGTGCCCTAAAGAAATATGAAATCTGAGGTTGGTTTTAGACATTTTAAAATAAACATCAAGACATGGTTCAAAGACTAAATCTGCATTTTTGTGAACGCATGCTGCCTGACGCTTTTTATTTCTCTCTCGCTCTCCTAGGGTTGAGGAAGTGAGTGCCAGGTCTTGGCAAAAACAACAAAGAAGAGTAACAGCCTTTTGTCACAGCATGCCCACTAATTTCAACTAGACACTAGCAATGCATGTACAATTATAGCCTAGTTTAGCGTAACAACAAAAGAAACACAGAATATAAACAGAAGATGGTATAACAGCAACTGGCAACAATACAAAACATTTCAGACGAATGAATAACTATGAAAAGTGGTTTGACTGAACTTTCCAAACTGACTTCGATATAAAATGTGACATTACTGAAATAATAATGAAAATAAAACATTCAGTGGGGATACTGAGAGCATATTATGCATGCTATTTAAACTAAATAGTGCAATATCATACTTATCAGCCACTGTAAACCATCAAAAAAATCATCTTTAAAGCCCACCTTCTGCAGTCTATGGCTAAGTAATACTGTCAATTATCATTTATCAGAAAGTGAGTTAATTAATAATTCCAGCAACATGTCGGATCAACTGCACCATTTACATGTTCCTACCCCTACAAAGAGAGCAAACTCAAAGCAAAAAGCAAAAAGCAAAAAGCAAAAGGCAACCGTGGCCTAATGGTTAGGGGTTTGGGTTTGAGTCCCAGGTCTGGCAGGGATTGAAGGTGTAGGGAGTAAATAACCAGTGCTTTTTCCACCCTCAATACTATGACTGAGCTGAGTCCCTTGAGCAAAGCTCTGAACCCCTAACAGCTCCCTGGGTGCTGCAGTGATAGCAATATGGCTGCCCAGGTGCTTGTTCACTATTTTCTACTGTGTGTGCACTTGGATGTGTTAAATGCAGAGCATAAATTCTGAGTATGGGTCACCATACTCTTTCACTTTCCTTTCCTTCAAAATTAATGTTTTGAATTGCTTTTATAAGGCCGTTATAAGTGCTTAGTTCAGTTTTAGCAGCAGAGCCCGCTAACGTCCTGTGTTGATGAAAGATTCATGTCACTGAAGAGTCAATGATGCAATAATACATAGACTTTGGGAAGTCGGCCAAGAGGTCAGAGGTTCAGCTAAGTGGAACCTTTAAAGCTTCTTATGCAAATAATAGTTGCCCGCTTTACACAGTCATTAGTTAGGCTGGGGCAACAGTAGTGTGATGCAGGTCAGTTTGGTACTCATGCAGCAAAGCCTATTGACCTAGTCTTCAGGTGCTGTTGCTCAGCAACAAATTTTTTGATATGACCTAAATTTGGTCAGTGAATAAACTGTCACCCCCTTATTCTATTGGTGGGTGATATACTGGTAGACACGATTAAACAGTAGAAATGTGTTAACTGGTAGGGATTTTGGACTATGGTCTCTATCGTGGTTACACGCTCACGTGACAGTGCCACATGGTCACAAAAACTTTGCTTGTACATTGCAGTTTAAAAACAAGTGATTTTAAGCAACTGAAATGCAATCAGTAGCATTTTGCTATATGCATGTGTTATCAGAGAGACTAGAAGTTTCATGGCAAGCCAACAGGCTCAGAATTAAGCTATAGATATATCGCGTTAACACATAAAACACTGTTTCACGGCAGTTAAAACCGTATTAGCGCTATAAGATATGCCGCCCCGATAGCAGATGCAGTAAAAACATGTGTCAATTAGGGATGCACAATATTATCAGACTGGTATCAGAATCGGCCGTTAATGGTTTTAAATGTTAATATCGGCATTGGCCCAGTATGAAAAATAACGTCCAGTCGATAAGAGGAATAACTCAAATATGCTCAGGGGTGTGTGAGTGATCAAAGTTTTGCCTGAATGATGATTAGATTCACTGTTTTGGATCGTTGCATTTAATCTGAGAAAATGCATGTACAGAATGACGCCTTCAGTGTGTGATAGAGTAAACAGTAATAGCACGCAGCATCAGCAGCGGCAGCCTCCCCTGGGTTCTAAGGCCCTTTCGTTAAGGAATTTTAATTCCTTAGGGGGCGCTGTTGGTCTACTTCTAATAAAATTAAAGTAAAATACACAAATAACATTTACAATGTGTTTCTGATTAAATAAAGCAGTAATTGATGTTGATAAAATCATAAGAATGTTTTGACTTAAAGGTCAGAAGCCATTAAAAAAAAAAACATGACACTTGTTAATTAAATAATTTTACATATACTGATTTATTCATTAATGTGTAACATGTTTAAACAAATTTTGAGCTCTAAAAGATTTTCAGAATTTTTACAACTCTTTTGCTTTAGGCCATCTACAAACGTTAAATCTTAAAATAAAATTTTAAGGTTACCACTGCATTTTTCTGGGGAAAATAAAACAACAACAAAAATGCAGCAATTGATATATAGTTTATTTATAGTTTTTTCAAAGCTTCAATGTACTTTCATTATAAAACAACTTAATTATTGTTTATTTAATTCTAACAACTTCTTGTTAAAAACTAACCAAAATAAATTTGCTTATTTCCACCCAGGAGAGACTTGGTGTCATTTCCAAACAAAAGAAAATATATCAGTTTTGGCAGTGGCTATTGGTCAAAATGAGTTGAAAAATATTGGATATCTATTAATGGCTTGACAGCACTAAAAATTACTCATATCATGATAAATGATGTCATCTCCCTACCTTATTCTACAAATACGTGCATTATTTGAACATAAACTGAAGCATCAAACACAGCTTAAAAGAAACGTGTAAGAAAAGCCATAAGTATTTTTTAAGCAAGACACAAGTAAAACTTTTATATGGTCGTTTCTATTATACAGTCTAGCATAAATAATACACGTTTTATACATAATGAAAAAAATCGCGTAAATTATTTGGTCCAAGATTAGCCATGAATTACTACATAAACTATTAAATGCAATTAAAATATTTATTTTAAAAAGCCACTAAAGTGAAGAAAAAAGACTTAAGAATGAGGCTGCGCTTACTAAATTTTCTCTCGTACATTTTTAAACGACTTTCGTTAGAGCTTTCTCAAGTAATTGCGCTAACAGTTTATTACATAAGTTAAAGTTGATTCACATGTAAACATGGCTTGGCGACATTTTTAAAATCGATTAGGTTTTTGTTTAAAATGTGCACTATTTGTACGTTATTTCTCTCAAAAAGCTCCAACAGGTTAAAGAAACGAACTATGAAGGTCTCTGTTAAACGTAAGAAAGACAGGCATTTACAAAGATTGTGTAATAACAACAACAACAGGAACGAAAATATACTCACCATTAACACACAAAGGAGCGATGTAAAGAAGCAGGACGCTGGACAGCACCAGTGACTCCCAACCTGCTGAAAACAACGTGCGCCTGGAGTTCATGATGACACAAACTGTCTTCCAAAACACTTCAAAATGAACCAGGTGGATCTTCTATTTACGCTACAGTGCTACAGGATATATTTTAGAGAATCTGAGCAATAATCCTGGACATAAATCTCCTCAGATTGAATGCGTTACGAAGCGCGCTACTTCATGCCAACTTCGGATGTTGTCTTCAGTTGTTATTCCTCTTTGGTTGAGATTCAGGCCACCCTTAGCGTCGCTAGGGACCCGTCATCTCTTCTTATCCAACTCCAACAAGATGCCAAAACAGTTAAATGTGCCTCACTGGTAATGAGAGCCAGTATCAGGCGTCCACTAAGGAAGCGCAGAGTTTCGGTACTATTTGCACACTCCCGCTGACTACAGTAGGCTAATTCCAGCGGACTCCGTGCGCACACACTTAACGGCGCTCACAGCCCGCAGCGAGTTTTATATGCCAGTCGAACTCACGGTTGATGTGAAGTCATCTGCGCATGCGCCTCCTTACCGACACAATTTGTGTCATGGCATAATTATAAAATCATTGAAGAGTCAATCACCTCATAAGTAAATATTCAAAACCTACCATCCCCAAATGCACTTACGTTCATTTAAATATAAAATATTGACATAGAAATTGTCATTATAAAGAATTGAATTAACACTTTTGAAATAAGGTACAAAACGGCTCCTCGAACAAAGCGTCTGAAATTGGGTCACCCATAAACGCCAGTCCAAACAGAAGCAAACATTGTGTAGAGGGGAGGGACACTCCTCAGCTAGTTTTTTTCTAAAATCAGTGCCATCTGTGGAAATTATCCTCGGTCAAAGAGAAAAAACAGTATTATTAGTATTTTATAAAATTTTTCCACATTTTTCTTCCTATACGAATGGGCGTGGCCGTTTGTATTTTTTTATGGGTGTGGCTTCTGGTCTCCAGATATTTTTAGCTATACAAAACAGCTAGTTTTGCTGCTTGATAGTGCAAATTAGTGTCTCAGTAGGCGCGTTTCCATTACAGAAAAAACGTTGTGCAAAACTTTGGCGATATTTTATAAATGTCAATAAAAAAGCATTGCGAAATGACAACATTTCCATTAACCGATGTTATGCGACTAAAATGTAATTTGTTCCTCTCGCGAAGTCATGGCAACAGATTTTGCTGTGATTTGGACGGATTTTGACTTTATTTGATTGGAAAAGGGGATCAAATGATTTTTTTTTACACGTGCCATGTGACCTGTAAATGCGAAAAAGCCGTTTCCATTGCAGTTTTGCGAAATATTCCTTTTTCAAATTGCCTGTAAAACCACCTCAAAACTTTTTTGCGATATGTGGGATTTTTTGCGAAATTGACCTGTTTCCATTAGTCTTATTTTCAATTTGCAATTTAAATTTGCGCATCTTGAAGGTTAATGGAAACGCGCCTAGTGTTGTCAAATCGATTAATCGCGAGTAATCGCATCCAAAATAAAAGTTATTGTTTACATGTGTATACTGTGTATATTTATTCTGTATAATAAATACACACATATGCATGTATATATTTAAGAAAAATGTTGTTTATAAATTAAGTACATTTAAACATAATATCAAGTACATGAATATACATATAAATACATGTAAATATTTTCAAAATACTTTACTAATATATACTAAATTTATACTAAATATACACACAGTATACACATATATTATGTAAACAAAAACTTTTATTTTGGATGCGATTGATCACGATTAATCATTTGACAGCACAACTTACCATATTATTATAATGTATTATCTTAATTACTTAATCTTAATTGCACATTGGTTTTTAGAGCTAACAGTTTTACCGTTTACTGAACACTGTTATTCTTCTCGTTATTTCCTTATAGCGGATAATGAACCATAAGTCTCACTCAGGCTTACTTTCACGTTGAGGAAAAAGTTGGATAAATTATATTTATGATCTTTAGAATTAGATTTAAATATTTTCAGTTTGCGTATTAAGTTTTAGTAATTTAGCAATTTTCTTTTTGGTTTATTTTAGTACTTCATAAGTAAAATTTTAGCATTTATTAATATTTAGAATTAGCTTTTCATTTATGTCTTCAGTTTTCATTTTAGGTTTAGAAAGGGACAGTTCACCCTAAAATTATAATTATGTACTCAACTTGATGTTGTTCCAAACTTGTGACTCTGTCTTCAGTGCACTATTTTACACAGGGCACTATTTTAAGGCAAAATGAAGTTGCTCTTTTCCATACAATAAGTGTGTTTTTGCTGAAGATCTTCTCCTGCAGCCTGTAGCTCTCAAATCTCATTTATGAGCTCACAGCTCCCATATCCATTTACTCTCATGTATGGAAAAGAGCTTTTCCCAAACCTTGTGCACTAGAGTGACCTGTGATCTAAGAGTTTCTTTTAAAAATTAAAGCTGTTAAAAATACATCTGGAACAGATCAAGTAGTGGCGCAGCCCAGTTTTCTTCATAGTTAAGAACAGTTGACTGCTGAAATAGTTGTATCAAATATCAAATTAAATGCATGAGAATAAGCTACTAAATAAAAAAAAACAAAACAAAAGTATTAGAAAACCTTCTAAAGTAAACTCTTCAATACATGAGCTCACTCAAGAAGTTATAACTTCATATAAAAGATTTATTTGTACTAAAACAAATGTTTTAGTACTTGGTGGCAATACAAAAACAGATCTACAAACATTAAGTACAGACAGATATGGCAACGAAAAGCCTCAAATCTTACCCTTATATGCCAGCATTAATGTTTAAAAAATATTTAATATACACAGAAGAAGTGCTATTGTAGAGGTGAATGTGGGTTTTGATGTGACCGTGTTCTTCATGTCATCTTGCTGGGTTTGGGTCTTAAGGCGATGAAGACGTTACATGGGTGCGGCCCCATCAGTCTGTGAGGACGGAGGAGCTTGGTCTGAGTTGGAAAGAAAATAAAAACCAGCCAGATTCAAAATTATTTGAACACTGCACCGGTGTTGATCAGCATTTGAGTTGAGGCATGTGTTACTCACACATGCCATTGGGAGCTCCGGAGTGCCGAGCACCCATGACCTGTCCAGTACCACCACTGCCTACCGAACGACCTGAGTGGGATGCGAAAACCATACAATTAGTAAGTAAACGAGTGTGCATGAGACAAAAGGGTTGAGTGTGATGTGTATGAGAGTGTACCGTGGTGAAGAGGGTTGTATGCTGTAGTACTGCTGCTCTGTGTGGCTACCGGTTGTTGTTGCTGTTCCACATTCTGTCGTGCCTTCATCTCAGCATATTTCACCTGCTCCAGATGGAAGTTCTGCCTCTCCGACAATAACTGCTGTCTCTGCTGCTCCAGCTACAACAGACAGATATCAAATGAAGTTCAAGTATGTATATTAAAATTGCAGTTAGCCGTCAGCAAGATCTTTCTCTGTTTTAATAAAAAAAACAAAATGAAGCCATACGGGTTTGGAAGAACATAATAACAGATTTTCATTTTTAGGTGAACTATCCCTTTTAAGATATTATGAAAATGTATTATTCAGTACAAATAATTTTCTGAAAATATATCAATGGCAGTTAAAGGGTTAGTTCTCCAAAAAATGAAAATTGTCATTAATTACTCACCCTCATGTCGTGCAAAACCCGTAGGACCTTCGATCATCTTCAGAACAGAAATTAAGATATTTTTGATGAAATATATAAAAGACTAACATGGAAGAGAAGAAACTGTTGAATGAAATAGTTATTTTCGTTTGTGCACAAAAAGTACTCTCGTAGCTTCAGAAAATTAAGGTTGAACCACTGATGTCAAATGGACCATTTTTTTCGATGTTCTTACTACCTTTCTGGGCCATAAAACTGTTCAGTTTCAGTTGCATTGCTGTCTATTCAAGGTCAGAAAGCTCTTGGATTTCATCAAAAATATCTTAATTTGTTAATTATCTGGTTTGGAACAACATGAGGGTGAGTAATGACAGAATTTTCATTTTTGGGTGTGAACTATCCCTTTAAAGGAAAAGTTCACTTCCAGAACAAAAACTTATAGAAAATTTACTCACCCCCTTGTTATCCAAGATGTTCGAGTCTTTCTTCAGTCGATATGAAATTATGTTTCCTTGAGGAAAACATTTTAGAATTTATCTCCATATAGTGGACTTAAATGGTGCCCCCCAAGTTTGAACTTCTAAAATGCAGTTTAAATGCAGCTTCAAATGGCTCTAAACAATCCCAGCTGAGGAAGAAGGGTCTTATCTAATGAAACAATCAGTCATTTTCAAAACAAATTGACAATTGATATACTTTTTAAACTTAAATGCTCGTCTTGTCTAAGTCCGCGTGAACTCAGTTTTTTTCTGGTTCAATACGGTACAGTATGTCGAAAAACTCCCATCTCGTTTTCTTCAAAATCATCTTACATCGTTGCAGAAGTATCGACCCAGTGTTTACGAAGTGAACATGCAAAAATCAAAAGAAGAGTTTTTTAACATATTGATCCGGATTATACAGACTAGGCATGCGCATGTTAAAAAGTGTAAAAAAAGACAGATCGTTTCGCTAGATAAGACCCTTCTTCCTCGGCTGGTATCATTTAGAGCCATTTGAAGCTGCATTTACCTGCATTTTGGAAGTTCAAACTTGGCGGCACCATTTAAGTCCACTATATGGAGAAAAATTCTGGAATGTTTTCCTCAAGAAACATGTTTTCTTATGTTTGAAGAAAGAAAGACATGAACATCTTGGATGACAAGGGGGTGAGTAAATTATCTGTACATTTTTGTTCTGAAAGTGAACTTCTCCTTTAAGATGCAGGTTGTAAAACATTCTTGCACTGAAAAATAATTGAATATGCTCTCAAAAGTTTCTTGGAGTCTTGTAAAGATGCCAGATCTTGTTTGAACAAGGCACTGTAACTCACAGCCTCTTTTTCTCGATCCATAATGGTCTCCAGCTCTTCAAAGTGTCTTAGTTTGATCTCCAATTTTTTCATCTGAGTCTCAACAAGCAGAGCCACTAGAGATTTAATTTTCCTCTCTTCTACTGCAGCCAAGTGCTAGAGGGACAGAAGAGGAAGAAAGAGAGGAGTAAGTTCAGATGAATGGCTTTTATATCACTATTAATGGTCATGGGAGCAGTTGCAAGGACAGAGGTTTGACATCCACCTTTGCTTTGGTAGCTGCAGAGGCCAGTGCTGCAGCAGCAGCTGTGGCGATGTTTCCCTCCACCAGCTCAAGCTCCACCCTCCTCTTCATCTCCTCCCCGTCCCCTTGGGTAAGGCTCATGTCAAAACTCTCCTCTGGATAGACATACAAAGAGGTTGAAAGATGAAGAAATACAGTAGGGACTACATGACTACTCATTTTTTCACTACTTGTCTAATAGTGAGTGAGAAACAAAAGATTTGGGGTCAGTAAGATTTTTTTTGAAAACCTTATTCAGCAAAGATGCATTAAATTGATCAAAAAGTGACATATAGATTGGTTTCTATTTCAAATAATTGTTTTGTTTGAATGTTATCAAAGAATCAAAACCAAAAAAAGCATTGTTTTCAAAAACAATAGTAAGAAATGTTTCTTGAGCACTAAATTCAAATATTGCACTTCTGCAGGATCATGTGACACTGAAGACTGGAGTAATGGCTGTTGAAAATTCAGCTTTAACACCTTATAAAAACATTATGTTTTAAGAATATATTAAAATGGTAAGCTTTGTGGATGGTAAGTGCTACACGGTCACTTTTTTGTAATTACATATTTTGTTTTTTATACAAAAGCTAAAAGCACAGTGCATGGAGAAAATGCTAGGTCAACTGGGCATTGCGTGCATCCTGAAAATTTGAATATTATGCATACCGAATGCCTTTCAAATGCAGTCAGAGTAGTTTAGAAGTTTACTACTTTGAACACAGCTTTGGTGTACCCAAGCCGTCACACGACATTCAAGTGCAACTAAGAATAAATATTTATCATTATAGCAGCAACGTGTTAAATCAAGGTGAATCAATGCAAAGAGATTTAATATGCAGAGCATCTGTGATCCTCTGACCTGCTGTGCTCTCCTCTCCCCTCTCTCCTTCACTCTCTTCTTTCTCCTCATTCTTCACACGCTCTCCCTCTCCCAAGATGCTGTCACCCTCAAGCTACAACAGACAGCATAGACTCAGTGACAATCAATAACACTTGTAACAAATTTTGATACAAGATCATAAAACATCACAATGGATGATTCTCATGTCTGAAGAAGCTGCTCATACCTTTTCATGCTGCTCATATTCAGTGTTCATAGCTTCTATACCACTCCCATCTTAAACAAAAAAAAGAGAACCATATATTAGTCAAAATCCCAAGGTTGATCATAAATATTATTATATAATACTGGTTGTACTGAAGCCACATAAGATAACTGTTTAAATGACATTAAACATGATTAAAATATTCTTTCACTTACTGCCCTCCCCTGGATACTTTAAGTATGGCCATTTAAATAATTTTTTAATGACTAAAATGGTTTTAACATGTAAAACCATTCAACAGTTTGGGGTCCATAAGCCTTTTTTAATGTTTATGAAAGAAGTCTCTCATGCTCAACAAGGCAGCATTTATTGGGTTAAAAATACAGCAAAAACCAAAAATATTGGGAAATATTATTAAAGGGATAGTTCACCTAAAAATGAAGATTTTGTCATTAATTACTCACCCTCATGTCATTCCAAACCCGTAAGACCTTTGTTCATATTCAGAACACAAATTAAGATATTTTTGATGAAATCTGAGAGCTTTCTGACCCTGAATAGACATCAAAGCAACTGGCATGTTAAAGGCCCAGAAATATCGTAAAGGACATTGTTAAAATAGTTTGTGTGCAGTGTTGGGCATGTTACTTTAAAAACGTAATTAGTTATAGTTACTGGTTACTTCTCACAAAAATTCAACTGTCCTTATAATGGATTGCTATGGTGCCCCGATTTTGAACGATCCCAGCTGAGAAAGAAGGGTCTTTTCTAGCGAAACGATCAGTTATTTTAATAAAAATAATACAATTTACATACTTTTTAATGTCAAACGCTCGTCTTGTCTGACTTTGCCTGGACTGTTTTTTCCAATTCGTGACAGTTAGTGTATGTCGAAAAACTCCCATCTCATATTCTCCCTCAACTTCAAAATCATCTTATATCACTGTTTTACCTTTTTTGTTAAGGGTGTTCGATCTTCTTTGCATGTTCACTTTGCCAAGACTGGTTCGGTACTTATGCTGTGATGTAGGATGATTTTGAAATGATTTTTGAAGTTGAGGGAGAAAATACGATTGAAGTTTTTTGACATATCCTAACTGTCTTGAGCCAGAATATACAGAGTTCAGGGAGAGCAAGACAAGACGAGCGTTTGAGATTAAAGAGCATTTAAATTGTATTTTTTTAATGAAAATAACCGATCGCTTCTCTAGATAAGACCCTTCTTCCTCAGCTGGACTCGTGTACAACCACATTTGGGATCGTTTGAAGCCGCATTTAAACTGCATTTTGGAAGTTCAAAATCGGGGCACCATATCAGTCCATTATATGGAGAACAATCCTGAAATGATTTCCTCAAAAAACATAATTTCTTTATTTCTTGGATGACAAGGGGGTGAGTATATTATATGTGAATCTTTGTTTTGGAAGTGGACTTCTCTTTTAATGACAGAATTTTCATTTTTGGGTATTAATTTCTATAATCATAGTATTAATTTCTATAATAAAAAAACTATAAACTCAGGTAATTTGTTAAGCTTGGGAGAGACATGCAGTTGCTTGTATCCAGTTTTATCATGCATTTGAAAAGTGAATTCAAAGAGTGAGGTTTTTTATCCCGTGACTACATTAAAAAAAAAAAAAAAAAAAAAAAAAAAAAAAACAAACACAAAAAAAAAAAGTGAGATGAGTACCAGTCTTTTCTGAATGGTCAGGATCAAGTCCTGCAATGCTGGCCGTTTGGAGTGTAAAGGCCGGATCTAAATTATGCCCGACTCTCTGTGCTTTGTGAAAGCTGGCAGTGAATATCTCTGGTGGGGCCTCTTCTCTTGCTCTTGAGAATTCCTCTGAAAGACAGTTCAAACATTACATACATATTTTCTCTTACCACATATATCTTCAAACCAGCACACAGTCTAAAAGACTAACTCTCACCTAAAGCTGCCTTGGCAGCTGCAGAGGCCACTCGAGGGTCAACCACGGATGCAAGGAAAGCAACAGTGCTCATTACAGGGTTCCCTGACTGGCTGAAGGGGACAGGCTGATAGGCAAGAGGACCCATTGAGGCTTCAGAGTTCTCTAGGTACGGGTCCTCTATGGGCAACCGTAAGAAATGAAGAATACAATCGTCCTGTGTGCGACTGCCTACATGCTCTGATACCTTATTCCAGTCATCTTTATACATCTCCAAAGCCTGAAAAGATAGATATGGCATACAAAAACAACAAATAATCACAACCTTTTCAGGCCAAGAACCCCTTGGGGACACAGCCAGAGCAGGTACTCCACATTACATACTGTATAAAATTAAGCATTGCATTTTATACCATTTTTAATCATTATTGCATAAAATATACACTGCTGTCCAAAGGTTTGGGATCAGTAAGATCTGTAACGTTTTTAAGAAGTTTCCTATACTCATAAAGGCTGCATTTATTTGATCAAAAATACAGAAAAAAATAGTAATATTGTGAAATATAATTCCAATTTAAAATTGTTTTATTTTAATATACTTTAAAATATAATTTATTGCTGTGATGCAAAGCTGAATTTCCTTCAGTCATTACTCCAGTCTTCAGTGTATTTTTTTTTTTTTCAGGATTCTTTTAAAACATTAAAAAGAACAGCATTTATTTAAAATAGAAATCTTTTTAACAATATACACTAGTACTGTTCAAAAGTTTGGTGTCAGTACATTTTTCTTTCTTTTTTGGATAGAAATTAATACTTTTATTCAGCAAGAATGTGTTAAACTGATAAAAAGTGCTAGTGAAGATTTGTATTGTTAGAAAAGATGTCTAAAATAAATGCTGTACTTTTTAACTTTATTCAAAGAATTCTTAAAAAAAGCATCACAGCAGTATTAAGCAGCATAACTGTTTCTAACATTGATAATAAATTAGCACATTAGACTGATTTCTGAAGGAACGTGACACTGAAGACTGGAGTAATGATGCTGAAAATTCTGCTTTGCATCACAGAAATAAATGTTATTTTAAAGTACATATAAAATACAAGACAGTTATTCTAATAAAATTTCACAGCATTACAGTTTTGTTCTGCATTTTGATCAAATAAAATGCAGCCTTGATGAGCAGTAGAGATTTCCTTAAAACATTGAAATTCTTACCAATCCCAAAGTACAGCCATATACTTTACGTTTTTTACTTCACCTAAACATTACAATACAAAATACATTTGAATGTGAGATAGACAATAAAAAAAAATTGCTGGATTTTTAGGATTTTAACTTTGGGCAAAACAAACAAACAAAACAAAACAAAACAAAACAAAACAACAACACTGTAATCATTATTTGCTTGAGATGAAAAAAATAAAAAAAATAAACTGGCAACCCCCTGCAATACTGCTGCTGAAGACTCCTGAGTATTAATGCTTTCAAAATTTTGTTGACTGGCTTACCTCCAAAAGCAAGAGTGTTTCCTGTTCTGTCCATTCTCTTCCAGCACTTGCACCTTTACTCTAAAAGATGAAAGAAAACAAAAAAAAAAAAAGTAAAACACACAGTATTCAGTTGCTAAATTTCAATGCACAAATAGATCTAAAATGTTCTTAAAAGATAAATATTACTAAAATTGTTTGTTGTTTTTACCTTTGGATGTTTCTTAGCATAAATATCAGTCCGTAGACCAAAGTTTTGCAGGTCAGATGGTTTTTCTCTCAATTTCTCTGGGAAATGTAACATATGCTGAGAAGCTGAAACCTTCAAACACACACAGACACACAAAAAAAATCAAATTAATTAAACATTTTTATAATGATCGCTGAACTGTATAATTGTTCCAAGCTGTTTTCAACTCAAATCTATATTTTACACCCCTTTATTTGATACAGTAAATATGCAAGTAATAAGAAAGAAAAGGCACAGTAAAACCCTGCTGGGGTTTATTTTGTGACACAAATGGCAAACTGTAATCATTTAAAGCACAAATTTTGTTTGCCAATGTAATGTCAATGTACTTCTGTATTACCTGTAAGGGTCTGTGCTGTAGTGGGACGAGTCCAGACGGTGCGTCTGTAAGAACGTTAAAGTGTGGTGTTGGGGGTGGGCCCATGGGGAGGGGTCGACTTTCTGCATCTACCTGATAGTTGATCAAACCCCACTGCTCCAAAAATGAATGAACCCTAAAATGCACACAAGCAGGTTTGTAAATGAATTACAAATTGAACCAGTATCAATTACGTGGGTATAAGTGAATATACACACCTTATAAGTGCACACACATCTCCTGTCAGGTTTCGTCTACAGGAGGTTGAGGTCAGATACTCCTGAGGGTTTAGTCGGTATGTATCAATCATGAAGTTGCGGTATGCAAGATATCTACAAACAAAATGTGAACATGTTTACTGAGAGTTCAGGATGATGAATCTGATATAAATAGTATTTGTATGTACAGTTGAGGTCGCAAGTTTATATACACCCTGCAGAATCTACAAAATGTTAATTATTTTTCCAAAATAAGAGAGATCATACAAAATGCATGTTATTTTTTATTTAGTACTGACCTGAATGAGATTTTTCACATAAAAGACGCTTACATGTAGTCCACAAGAGAAATAGTTGAATTTATAAAAATTACCCGTTCAAAACATTACATACGCTTGACTCTTAATACTGTGTTGTTACCTAAATGATCAACAGCTGTTTTTTTTCTGTGTATAATGTGCATTTTTTTTTGTTTAGTGATAGTTATTCATGAGTCCCTTGTTTGTCCTGAACAGTTAAACTGCACACTATTCTTCAGAAAAATCCTTCAGGTCCCTCAAATTTTTGAAAAAAGGTTTTTCAGCATTTTTATGTATTTGAACCCTTTCCAACAATGCCTGCATGATATTGAGATCCATCTTTTCACACTGAGGACAACTGAAGGACTCAGATATGCAACTATTACAGAAGGTTCAAATGCTCACTGATGCTTCAGAAGAAAAAATGATGCATTAAGAGCTGGGGTGTAAACTTTTTAACAGAATGAAGATGTGTACATTTTTCTTGTTTAGCCTAAATATCATATATTTTCATTTAGTACTGCCCCTCAGAATACACTTACATGTTTCCCACAAGACAAAATAAGTTACATTATAACATTTACCCTGATCTTCAAATTCAAAAAGTCCCTCATTGTTGGAAGGGATCAAATACACAAAAATGCTGAAAAAAAACAAAGAATTTGTGGGACCTGAAAAATTTTTCTGAAGAACAGCAGGTAGTTTAACTTCAGGACAAACAAAGGACTCATTCAGGTAAGAACACAGTATTAAGGATCAAGTGTATGTAAACTTTTGAACGGGGTCATTTTTATTAATTCAACTATTATTTTCTCTTGTGGACAATAGGTAAACTTCTTTTATGTGAAATATCTTATTCAGGTCAGTACTAAACAAAAAATAACATGCATTTCATACGATCCATCTTATTTTAGTCAAATAATAAACATTTTGCAGTTGATTCTACAAAGTTTTGACCTCAACTGTATGCATATGCATAAACATTGACTTACATTTCTGGTGTCTTGGACTTATTCTTCCCATTGAAGAACTCAGGCAGAGCTCGTCTCTCTATCTGATGAATACTAGCGCACAAAAAAAAAAAAAAACAGGTTTTACTCCTCATACAAAAAAAAACAAAACAACAACAAAAAAAAAAGTATAAGAATAGTAAGTGCCTGCTTATGTTCAGAGCACTATGCCTTCAATCTGACACCTGTGTACTGTAAAAGTGAGAATGTGATTTGGCGTAATCTGCACGCCTGTATAGTTAAACCCTCACCAGTTGTAGTCGAACCAGGAGGCATAGGTGGGCACAATGATGTGATGCGTTTGCTCTGTGGCACTCTCCTCCCCCTCCATCCCACGGCCGAACTCCCTCTGCTCCTCCTCATCCTACACACACAATAGGTCAGAACTTAAATATTTAAAGCACATGGTAGATATTGTGAGCTAGGGCTTCTTGAAACTGGAACTTGACTATAACTGGGTTCTGGATGTAGATTCTGTGTTAGGTTGAACACAAAGCAACCAGACAGATTAACTCACGGTTGAAAGGGTCTACCTGATGAAGACCCGTAAGGGTTCAAACTTTTATTTCCACTACTACTATGCTGGAGATTTTGGTCATGCACTTTGGTCTGACGTTTTTTGGGATGTGCACCTACAGTTTTGTTTAGCTAGACTTACTCTGACACCAGAAAGCAGGTCCTCATCCTGGTCATCTGCGAAAAACATAGATACTCAAGATTATTACTGAAATACAAACAGATCATGATTCACTAAACAGTGAATTCCACAAACAAACTTACCTAAATCAGCCATAATGCCTCCTTTGACTGGAGTGTTTTCACTGTCTTTTTTTAGGTTAACTGCAGCCAATGAGAAATAAATAATGTGTTACACTCCCAACATCAACATAAGCACTTAACAGAAAGAAACTTACCATTTTTAGGCAGAATGACTTCCTCCATGTTAGGGACAGGCGTGGGATCCTCCATATCTTTTGTGAGGTCTTCCTCTGGCTCCACCTCCTCTGGTTGGCCACGCCTTTTATACACACCTGAGCTATTGGATTGTACCAAATTAAATGTTAATAAGAATCAAATACAATTTCACCTTAAACTACAGAGTTTGATTCACTCTTTCAGAGAAAAAAAGCTATAGTGATTTCCAGCATTAACCTTTTGTATTGGTGAAAAGTGTCACATAACAGTGACCAAAAAGTAAGAAATGTAACCTTTTCTTTCCTCCTTTCTTCTTAGACTCAGAGGACGGTGGAGACGGGGAGCGCCGCCGTTTCTTCACAGGTTTCTGTTCCTTGTGAGAAAATAAAAAAATATTTTAAAATAAAAACAAAACTCTAAACCAACAGCAACTACAAACTAAACATTTTTTTTTTTTTAATTAACAGTTAGATAAACATACCTCTGTGCTTTGGTAAATACGCCGTCTGAAACTCATACTATTCCCATTCTCGTCAATCTCATAGTCCTCGTCATTCATCCACTCATTATATGTGTCTGTGTCAAGAATCCATTTGGCATTAACCTGAGAAAGGAAACTGGCATTTAAGTAGATATCCTTATCTTATCACTTCAAATAAAAGCCCATCTTAATATTTTAGTCATTGTTGAAACCCAACAACAGACAAGATGACAGGTTATTTTTAGTTGACGGAACTCAGGGTATTAATACTAAAAGGATTTTTTCACCTTCCAGCACCTGTCTGGGTTGGGAGGTTCCTCCACTTCTCCATCGACATCACTTGCTGATATAAGCGAGTCGTAACTGAAAAAAGTAAATATGAAAGAATATACTGTAAACAGAGCAAAAAATAGTATTTACTAACCCCAACATTTACAGCACATCTGCAAATGTCAGTGTGATGTATTTTCTACCTGTCTGGACACATGCCCCAATGCACCATCACTTGCCGATCCAATCGCATGACTGGCCTAAGCCAATCTTCTGGAAAAGACCCAGCAGTAAACATTATATTCACAGATGTGAACATTTCCACAGATATACCATGGTGCAGAAAGACACAAAACATTAAAACACACCTTCATCTGCTGTGGAGGGTGATGGGTAAATTTGGTGGGTGGCTTGTGACTTGTCCTCTGTCACTGTGCCCTGAAAATGCAAGCAAAATAACTGTGTATACAGTAACCAATAATGTACATATAACTGATGTGCACAAGTAATTAACTAGTTTATTAACTCATTCATTTTCAGATAAAAATAATAGGTTTAAATTAGCTCTGAAACAGCATATATGCATGCATATATGTCACATTTTATGTGTCTGAGTACTGGACTACAAAATTATTCTAAATACCCATCTGAAGTGTCTGGTGTGTACTGGATATATTCCCTTTTATTTTTCCACTGACCTGGTGTCGCACAACAATGTCTTTAAGTTTTAGTGCTTGCTTCTGCTCAAGATCAGGGGACAGGTACACCACAGGTCTGCTTAATAAGTTATTCTAGCACAAACAGAACACACAGATCAGATACTGCACCACACATAGACATGCTCAAGATGTGTCTTCACAAAAGATCTGGGAACTAATACCTGTATCAGAGTTTTCTCCACAGAGATGAACATCTCTACATTGCGATCCACTCTGGATGGGTTCTGTAGATCAAAGCGTCTCCTTTAATAAAAAAAATTAAAAGATCACAGAGTGGATGAGATAAGTCTGACATCACCTTTTACAGAAACTGTTTACTTTTACCGTAAGCAGTGGGCTGCATGATGACCAAAATCTTACATCATAGTTTAGTTAATTTTAATATCATTACATCATATTTAAAATTCATATATACATTACTGTTGAAAAGATTGGGCTCAGTAGGGTTTTTTTGTTCAGCAGGGATGCATTAAATTGATCAAAAGTGACAGTAAAGGCATTTACAATGTTACAAAAGATCTTCTGCTCTTTTGAACTTCCTATTCATCTATTTGATTTCACAAAAAAAAAAAATCAGCAGCACAACTGTTTTCAACATTGATAATAATAAGAAAAGTTTCTTGAGCAGCAAATCAGCATATTAGAATGATTTCTGAACATTCGTGGGACACTGAAAACTGGAGTAATGCCTGCAGAAAATTTAGCTTTGCATCACAAGAATAAATTATACTTTAAAATATAATAATACTGAAAACAGTTATTTTAAATTATAATTACACTCTAATAACACACCCTTGGTGAGCATAAGAGACCTTCAAAGGCATAACAATAACCCTAATGAATGTTCACATAAATTTCATGGACATAAACTCCAAACTTACACCACAAATTAATGATAGATTTTTAAAAAATGGCATTCAGCATTGTTTAGTAATAATACTTACCAGCCCTGTTCTGTCTTGAACTTGTACACTGATCCCAGAATATGGCAGAGAGCACTGCCCGGCCTTAGGTCCTGAAAACACTTTGCCTGAAGACAAAGAAACACGGATCAAACAACTGCTCACTCATAATTCTGCAAAACTAGGTTTCATGCTATGACTGATCTGGGTGTGGTGGTGATGACTACCTCCTTGACTTCGAAATCGTAAGAAAATGAAAGGGATGTATGTAAATCTACAGGAACAAAGGTGCTTATGCATGGCTTGTCAGAGAAAGAAGTGGAAAAGCAGCAACTCACTGGAAGTTTTGTAAAGCTTGGGTTATTTGCTCGCCGGCCAAATGAATCTTCCTGAAACTGCAGCAGTTGGACGACCAGCCCAGATAGAGACTTGCTGGAGGGAGCATCAGTCTGTACATACTTATGAGGGGGGGGAAAATACCATATTTTTAAAATAGCACAACAAATTGCAAAGAAGCCTAAACTTGTATAAGTGTTTAAGAGCTTTCACTACAATGGATTTTGCTATATACTGTACTAGTACTAATGAATGGGTTACACATTTAAACAGTTTAAGATTTTAGATGCATCAAGGTATGTGTTACCTACACAGTGGGTAGTGGGCAGGAATGGCATGGCATTGAGAGGGGGGTGTGTCAGTCAGGTCGTGTAAACAAACACCTTTGACCACAAACCTGCTTGTGCAAACTTAAAGCTGCTAGCATGCTGCTAACATCAACATTTGCTTACACCGTTTCATATGGAAACTACAAATCAAATAAGACATTTTATTTTATACTGACTCAAACGTTAAATTTGTGGACTTTGATATAACACAACTTTAAAGCTAAAATGAACACAGAATGAATGTTGTCACTTCAGCCCTGTCAGTAACGTTGAGACCGTTTTCTGTGGAGTTAGCTGCTCATTTCTTTATTATATGAGGCAAACGGACAAAATAGCAGCACATAAAAGAGGCTTTTGCGGTTTGAGGCGTTAATAAGAATCACAAAACCACAAAAATAGCAAGACCTGTACAAGAAATCAAAGAAAGCTTCAGGTGACCACATAATACATGGGGTCCTCTCTAGCTATCTAGCTCGCTAACCTTTTTATAATGCTTTCCAATCCAACTGCGAACAGCTTCCAACTGAGAGATTATTTCCGGGTTTTCCCAAAATTTACAACACGGTCCACCGTCCATTCTTCGGCTCAATGAAGAGCTGCAACCGGCTTGACTCGTCGTAGGTCCCGCAGAAGCAGATCCTAGCGCTTGGGCAGCCATTGTTACATGCTAATTAGCCTTCGCTACCCAGAATGACGGTAGACTCCACGGCGCCTCTAGCGGTAAGACCAAAAAAGGCGCCAAAGAGGCCTACTGCATACTACACACAGTACATACTGCGTACTGTACATTATTTCGTCATATTAGTACACAAAGTAGAAGGAAACCATAAAACCCAAAACATGTTGAATGTTTAAGTTTAGGATGGCAAAACATTCGTTCAGCAGTCATCCTCAACTTTCAACACTGCAACTACATCTTAACACTGAAATTAATCGAAATGCATTAATCATATGGCCAGTGGATTTTAAAATGTAATTCATTCGTGTGATTAAAGCTAAATTTTCAGCATCATTATTCTAGTCTTCAGTATCACATGATCCTTTAGAAATCATTATAATATTTGCTGAAACATTTATTATTGTTATTATTACTATTTAAACAGTTGTGTACATTTTTGTCAGGATTTTTTGAAGAATAGAAAGATCCAAAGATCTGAAATAAAAAGCTTTTATAACATTATTCACTATACCATTCAAAAGGTTGTAATATATGTGGCCTTTATTTAGCAAGTATGCTTTAAATTGATCAAAAGTGATGATAAAGACATTTACAATGTTACAAAATATTTATATTTTAGATAAACACTGTTCTTCTGAACTTTTTATTCAACAAAGAACCCTGAAAAATTATTTACTCAGCTGTTTTCAATATAATAATAATAATAAATGTTTTTGAGCAACAAATCAGAATATTAGAATGTTTCTGAAGGATCATGTGACTGGACTAATGATGCTAAAAATTCAGCTTTGGAATCACAAGAATAAATTACATTTTTAAATATATTCAAATAGAAAACAGTTATTTTAAATAGTACAAATATTCCATATATATATATATATATATAAATAAAATTGGAGAAATTAAAAAATGTTGTTTTCTTCATTGTTACATTTTAAAATATATTTAAATAGAAAACAGTTGTTTTAGATAGTACAAATATTTTTTAAGTATGTTTTATTTCAATTTTTTAATTGCTGCTAAATATACATTCATACATCATAAAACTGAAAAAAAAAAATGTTTCCTCATTGTTATGAATGTCGAAATGCAGCTGCCCTTGAACGCTGCTTTTTCAACCCAGACCTTCAGACAGCCTGCATGAGATAAGTGCTGTGTCCTTAAAAAGTCAAATGCTAAACATATGAAGAGTGTTGTATTTTTAAATCTATAGTTATTTTCAATACCACACGTAATAATGATCAACCCAGGGCATGTGACAAACGAAAAATGTGAACTAGTTTTTGAAATACCCCTAATTCTTTACTGAAGGTTGGGCCAGTGAATGGCGCATGCTCAGTGCGAATAGGGAGTGTTGGAGACAGCCAACAGTGCAGGGAAAGGCAAGACGGGTGAAAAGAGAAGCCCGTCTTCCTTTCGAAAAGGAAAAAATACGTTAACGGCGCTTCGTTGTATGTCCTCGCTTCACACCCGGCCATGCCAACGACACAGCGATGTATTATTACTGCAATCGGAATAAAATGAGCGCTAGTGCAGCCGGGCCTGGAGTGGAGAGTTGCGGGGCCGGGTGTCCGCATAGCGCCAGCCGCTGCTGCGGGGGAGGAGGCTGCGGTGAGCCCGTCAGCGGTGACGGAAGCTCGGCCGCTGCGGCTACAGCCACCAGCGCTGCCCCAGTGCGGAGCTCAGACAGAGAGAGCAGCGTAGCCGAGGCCCAGGCGTTCCGCGAATGGGACGATGCCACCTCCGGCGATGCGGATCCGGCCCAGAAAATGAACGAGGAGGGATTTTTTACGAACGGCGCTGCTGATATCACACGGGAGGGAGACGAATGCGCGGATTCAGGGGAATACGGCGGAGGACGCGGGCGTTTTTGTAGACAAAGCACTGGAGCGGGCGAGGATAACACCATTAATATTGATCACGAAGAAGCTGCTTTGCGGTGTTTCATGAGCGCTACGACAAGAA
Source organism: Labeo rohita (assembly GCF_022985175.1). NCBI lineage: Eukaryota > Metazoa > Chordata > Actinopteri > Cypriniformes > Cyprinidae > Labeo > Labeo rohita. The sequence goes on from NC_066887.1 coordinate 22,219,770, forward strand.
GGGACGAGCGCAGAGCTAGTGCGAGACTGCCGCCGGTGCGCACCGCGAGAGCCCGACGAGGACACACGGTGCACGCCGAGACCGAACGCGCGATGATGACAGCCGCTGCAAGGTGTGGTCACGGGAATTCCGAGCCCGCGGTCATCAAGCGCCGGGGATGCAGTTTCACCCGAGCCTCCAAGAGGGTGTGCTTCTCGGGCACGTACTGCGGCAGCTCGGACGCCGCGGCCCGCGTTGGTTCCAACGGTGAAGCTCACTTGAAGGGCTCCGCGAGCAGTGTCGGGACTTTCAGGCGCACGTCCCTACGTCGTATCCCCTGCGAAAACACAACCGGGGCCCAAAAAATGAATTTCGCAGCGTGCCCGCCTGATGAGAGTGCCCAGCTGCCCACATGCAAGACAGCAAAGGGGCGCGTCAGACTGTACAGGGTGCGCTCCTTTCTTTCCAGCTCTGCCAACCATAACAACGAGGTCAGCGGAAATGGTGCCCCTCACAAAAGCCTCCCACCGCAGCCCTCCCTCCAAGCCGAGCCCGACCTACGTGAGTGCGTAAAAAAGCCTCTGTGTGCCCTCTCCATCACTTCTACTCAGTCTGAGAGTGGGCCTCCTAACGGAACGGAGCCAGAGCCACAGAAGTGTGACGGTACAGGTGTGGGCATTGATGCACAGGGGACTGAGGGCCCCAGCACGGAGCAAATAGAGGCAGTGAGGGGTGAAGCCGAACGCAGGCAGGCAGAGCTGGAGGGCCGTACTGACCACCTCTGGAGGCGCCTGCAGGCCGTACAGGTGAAGCAGGTGGAGAGGCATGTCACGCAGCAGCTGCATGGCCTGTACAGGAGCCTGGGGTTGAGCTGCACCAGAAGGCCTAGTGCTGCTTCCAGAAGGTCGGCCGAGCTGAGCAGGCTGGCGCGCAGCTGCAGCGAGATCCTCCGGACTGCAGAGAGCGCCCTGGACTCGGACCACACGGCCAGCAGCTCCGGAGGTGACAGCGACAGCGAGGAGGATGAGGGATTGGAGAGAGGGGGTCGCCGCTTTAGACCTCTGCCAGTAAAATCAATGTAAGCTTTTCACACAATGCTTAGCTCCAGGTTAAGATCACTTAACCCTGAGTTAAGGAATGCTTTTTCTCTATTATGAGATGCTGTTCCAAACCTGTATTACTTTCATTCTTTTGTGTAAAACAAAAGAATATATTTTGAAGAATGTTTATAACCAAACAGGTTTGGTTCCCATTGGCTTCCACTGTATAAACATTCTTCTAAATCTATTCTTTTGTGTTAAGCAGAAGAACAAAATGCACCAAGGTTTAAAATGACATGAGTAAATGATGACAAATTTAATTTTCTTTAAAAAGACATTTTCCTAGCAATTTCAAATGTCAAGTGCTTGGCTTGCTTGTACATACATGTACACCTACATGTACATGTGTACAAAAGCTTCAGATGAGTCATTGCATGATGGTGTTGCCTTTTGAATCACCGCTGTACTTTACAATGTACATGCTGTACTGGCTGTTGATTCATGGCTGCCACATTAAGAGGCAAAAAAGCCATTTCACGCCAGGCTGTTGGTAATAAAATGGGTCAGAAGAAGCGTCATCCTCAATTCTTTTAGGACCTCCGAAATGGTCTACTACGGCCATGTTTTTGCATTCCTGTAGCTTGTAGAGCATTGCACTAGCAATGACCAGATCATGCCTAAAATATAGGTTCTTTATTTGCATTTATGGTTTCATGAAGCTTTTAACTTCCATGGAAAATCACCAATGCATTAGACGGAAATGTCAAAAATGTAATACATGGAAAAGTCAAAAATCACCTTGTTTTATGCAATAGTCAGTATTTATCTTCTCTTTCAGTGTCGCTGGCAAAGAATGGCAGTGGGTGGAGAGCAGGGCGTGGCTTGGCAGCAGGTGGGTGTGGCTACAGACTCAAGTATCAGAGCTTGAGTATCGGATCCGTGCGCTGACAGAGCTTTACACACATCTTCGACAGGGAAAGGTATTCTGGCTGTCCATGTGTGTATTTTAATGATTGTGTACTTTATTAATAGGTGGTTTGATTCATCTGTAATTTTTTTTTTTCGTCCAGGTGCGGTCCACTTACTCAGTCCCTGACACACCCCTCAGAGCATCAAACCCCTCCCCCCGCGACACAAAACTGCAAGTCAGTGGATAATTTAACTTTCATGCAAACACACCAGTCAGTTTTTGGATTTGACATTTAATGTACCATTGCACTACCCCCTAGGTTGTCCTCTGTTGGTGATCCTAACAGGAAGTGGCAGACGGAAGACACCACCACTCCGCAAACAGTGCCCAGTCCACCTTCTTCTGCAGCACGGGTTCGACCGTTACTCCGGCAACGACGTCACAGACTCGTTCGCCTGGAAGAGTGCACAGCGCTGGGGTCAAAGGTAAACACAGTCTTAGAGTTGATCTTCCTGCTTCTTTTCTCTTATGCACAGCAGCTTTTATTATTATTAGCTGCTCTTGAAGGGAGGAAAAACAACAATGGATAAAAAGTCACAATGCTGAATTCTTGAATTTGTGTGTCCTTCTCAGGCGGTTTCGTTACAGTGCTGGTGTGAGCCACCGGCTGTGTGTGTGTTATGTGGTGGTGGTACTCCTCGCTCCCCCTCGGATAAGGAGAAGGGTCTGTGGATGCGTCAGACCTGGCTCGATATGTCCGTTCACCCTGTCCTCTCAATGCCATCAGGTGAGATCTGTATGTTTTCTTTTGTAAGCACAGAATTGTGTAAAGTTTTGTTATTTAAGTCCATCTATGTTTAGCTTGTATTTCAAGAGTACAAACAGTACAAGGCTGTTTAAATGTTTCTTTTAGGTCGATGTCCTTGAAAGTAACCTTGAAAGTTATCCTTCTGTGTGGCTTTGACATTATAGTGGCCCTGAATTTTTTGTGGAATTTTCATTTATTTACTAATTTATATTATAAATATAATTCATTTATTTATGTATTCAATGTAAGAAATGTAAAATAGTAATCTAAAATTATATTTATAAATAACTGTAATAACTATTACTTTAATTTACACTACCAGTCAAAAGTTTTAGGACTTTTTAATGTTTTTTTTTTTTCTTTTCTGCTCAGCAAGCTTGCATTTGTTTGGTCCAAAATACAGCAAAAGCAGTAATATTGTGAAATATTTCAATTTAAAATAACTGCTTTCTATTTGAATATTTTAAAATGTAGTTTACTCCTGTGATCAAACATTTTCAGCATCATTACTCCAGTCTTCAGTGTCACACGATCCTTTAGAAATAATTCTAATGCAGATTTGCTGTTCAAGAAACATTTATTATAATAATAATAATTATTATTATATCAATATTTAAAACAGAACAGATTAAATCTAAAGTAAAAAGCTTCTGTAACATTATACACTATACCATGCATACTTTCAGTCAGTGTATTTTTTTCTTTAGGAAAAAAATTATATAAATTAATACTTTTATTTAGCAAGGATGCATTCATTTGATCAAAAGTAATGATAAAGACATTTATAATGCTTCAAAAGGTTTCTATATCAGATAAATGCTGTTCTTCTGAACTTTCTATTCATCAAAGAAACATAAAAAAATTGTACTCTATTATGTTTTCAACATAATAATAATAATAATAAATGTTTTTTGAATAGCAAGTATTAGAATGATTTCTGAAGGATCTTGTGACTGGAGTAATGATGCTAAAAAATCAGCATTGAATAGACAGGAATATACTACATTTTAAAATATATTAGAAAACAGTTACTTTAAATAGTAAAAATAGTTCAACATTTTTCTGTGTTTAATGTACTTTGGATCAAATAAATGCAGGCTTGGTAAGCAGAAAAGACTTAGAAAACTTAGAAGAGCAGAAAAAAGCATTAAAATTCCACTAATATATATATATATATATATATATGTATGTCCAAATACTTTTAAAGTTGAACTGTATACCGGTGTTAAAAGGTGTGCTGAATGTTTTGTTTGCTTTTTGAATATTTTGCTTGATATTTTGTTATCAAATGCAATGACTCATATATTAGTGACACTCATATATACTAATATATATGAATTGTTTTTATACTTTTTGGGGCCACTGTGGATGAAATATAGCAAATACTCATCACTTTTACATTTTTAGCTTAATGCTTTGAATTTCCTCCATTGCAGATTCACCCCTTGCACTGCATTGTGGTATGCGCCCGCTGGCCGGGCACCATTCTCATAATTCACTACAGTGTACAGACATGTCATCGGCGTCCTCTTGGCCAGGGAGGCGGGGCCAGGGACGAGTTGGGAGAGTGAGGAGGAGACTAGTTTGTCCCCGACCGCCCAATGCACTGCCTCCTTTATTTAACACACCTGGTGGGTGAAATATTTTGTCACTTATATAAACACACACACACACACACATAAACAGAGTATATTCTATAGTACACAATGGTTCAAATGTTTAGATTCAGTAAGATTTATAGTGTTAACAGTAAAAACAGTTCTGTAACAGTGTTACAATTAAACGCTGTTCTTATGAACTACTTATTCATCCAAGAATTTGTGGAAACAGTTTGGGGCCATGTTAAGCATGTGAAACGTCTTTCAAGAAGATTTTTTTTTACCATTCTCAAGAAGTTAACAAAATTGCTTTTGTAGGTGGTTCTGGGTGCAGAAGCCAGAGGGGTGTAATTATTCCCAACTATCTTCATCCACGAGCTCCAGATTTGCCCATTCTGCCGGCAACACCCCCAACGACAGATACACCCACTCAGGTACATCTGGTTAAAAACAAGCAAAATGTCAGCAGCTCACAATTCTGTGTGTTGTGAATGGCTCCCTAAATCTCTCTCTTGTTCCTCAGCCTTTGAGAAGGAGAAGAGCAGAAAGCTCATTTGACATTGACAACCTGGTGATGCCTTTGGGCCTGGCTGGACTAGGAGCACGAGTACAAAGATTACAATACAAGGAAATTATCACCCCAAGGTATGAATAATGCAACCTGACCTCCAAAACCACTACACTGAATATGTACTTACTCCAAAATATTACAACAAGACTAAGCGATTACATAACGAACATTTAGCTTTGATGACTTGGATTTCCTGAGGTCCTTCTGTCAGATAGCCATTGTGCAAAGTGGCTTTGGTTTCAAGTAATTTTCCATTAATTATTCAAACACAGTGCCAAGTATCCACTGTTTCCTCTTGTCCCATCATTTATAAAGTAGTACAGGTACATTCCAAACCACAGCCAGTTTGGCAGTGTATTTACATTATATTATAAGGAAGCTTAAACAGTTAAAGACAAGGGTGTACTAGCATACTACTATGGGTTTTCTGTGGTTGATACTGACACCTTGAGAGCAGGATCACAGATATATACAATTTCTGAGAGCAAATGATTAAAGAACTCAACCAATACATTTTTAAAAACATTTTTGTTGTTGTTGTTGATGACATAGCTGTCAGTAGATTTCGGATTTGAGAGAATGAGAAATTGTCGAGTCTGTTAATTGGCCAAGCTAGCAGGTTTTTTTTTGGCTGATGCTGACAGTCTTAAACTGTTGGCTGATATATTAGTCTAGCACTGTTGTTAATGAAAAATGTGTAACTGTGTCCCATGTCTTGTAGCTGGAGGGAGCTGGACTCTTTCTCAGGGGTCTCTAAAAACCAGGAAGGGGCACATGCCCTGTCTTTCAGTTACAATAACACACAGCACCAGCCCAATGGGGAAGGACAGGACAGTGAGGAGGAAGAGGTGTGTATGCCTTTAACAAGGTTTACATGCTTTCTCATTAAGACACCTGGTATTTGTCTTTTGATTTTCTTAACCATTCACTGTTTTACTTTGTGTGTACCTGTTTGCAATGTTTGTATAGGCGGAGGATCTCTCTGACGCTGTGTTTCTGAGCCGCCATGCGGTTTGTGAGAGCAGGGAGAGGAGTCGGTGGGGAAGCTGGGCTCGCAGACGTCGCCGGGGCAGGTGAGAGAAATTTGTGTGTGAAAGAGAGGCATATGTGTATTTAAACGGGTATCAAAGTAATGTTTTTCAACAAGAGGGATCGATTTGTGATTAAATATTTCCAAATGCTGCATATTTGGCACATTAAATAAACTTAGAGCTAGCTTAGCCTTTAGGGCACATTCTTCAACATATAAAAGGAGTAGTTCACCCAAAAATGAAAATTGCCCCATGTATTACTCACCCTCAAGCCGTCCTAGGTTTATATGACTTTCTTCTATCAGATGAATACAAGTGGAGTTAAATTAAAAAAAAATTCCTGGTTCTTCCTAGCTTTGTATTGGCAGTGAATGGCTCCCCACAAGACCTTCTAAACTGAATCGATGCATTTTTGTATTTCATATTTAAAACATTTTCCCCTGGTTTCATAGACAAATCTTAAGCCTAATCCTAGACTATAATGTAACTCTGAGCTGTTTCAACTGAACGAAACTTGCACTGATTGATCTTAAAATATATCAGTGCCTTTGTTTTGTCTCAAGATGCACACCAGCAATGTTTATTTTTCTAAGCATGTTTATAAAAATTACTTGAATGTGCTATTTGAACTATGGCCTAAATCCTGGCTTAGCCTTAAGCCTTGTCTGTGAAACTGGGCCTATAAACCGTAATCTCTAGCTTCCACAAACTGTCATACTCATGTTCACAGGAGAGTGGCGTTCCGGTAAATGACGTAGGATGTTGGCGTAGCCTAAGCTCTGGTGACAATATGCTAGTCTTTTGAGAACCAAGTTTTGTTTACAGCAAAGGAAAACCAGTCTCCTCTTGGCTTATATCAAAATCCTCAGACATTTTTCTTTACAAATCCTCGTTTTGTACTTGTAATTCATGACCGGTGAAGTACTTTTTATAATGTATGGACATACTTTTTTGGACTTCAAAATCTCGACCACTATTCACTGCCATTATAAAGCTTGGAAGAACCAGGACATTTTTAATACAACTCAGATTGTATTCATCTGAAAGAAGAAAGTCATATACACCTAGGATGGCTTGAGGGTGAGTAAATCATGGCATAATTTTCTTTTTTGGTTAAACTATCAATTCCAAATTCCAAAAATGAATAAAATACAACCACAAACAAAATATAAAAATAAAATTATAAAAATAATGTTTGACATATTTCTGCATTATAAGTTAGACGTAGATTGCATTAACGGTTAGTGCAGGGGTGCTCAACCTTGGTCCTGGAGATCGACTTTCCTGCAGAGTTCAGCTCCAACCCTGACCAAACACACCTGAACCAGCTAATGGGGATCTGAAGGAGCACTTGATAATTACAGACAGGTGTGTTTGATTAGGGTTGGAACTAAACTCTGCAGGACGGTCGATCTCCAGGAACAGGGTTGGGCACCCCTGGGTTAGTGTAATGTCACATTACGGCTTTTACTTAAAAATATGTATTTGTGTAGTTGACGAGTAACTTACGAATGTACTGATTTCAACATCAAGCATGTAGGTTAAAATTTGCATATGTGTAAGGGATAGTTTGCTGCTAAAGCTTACACATACACCTATTTCAGGCACTCTCTCAATTAATATGTGGCCATAAAACAGTGGGTAGTTTTAAAATAGTTCTAGATAAAGTATAGCGTGTCAAACTGCAGGACTCTGCGGTCACTGCTTGAAATTTCACTCTCTGCTTGACTTCCTCTCTCAGATCTTCTTCCTCCTTCCATGGGGATGGGAAGAGCTCCAGGGGATTGGAGCAGACACCTGGCTCTCCAGATTCCAGGCAAAGTCATTTTGCAGAAGGAGACGTCTCGCCACGCAGCCCCTTCTGTACTGGAGCGGAGGATCCCTTCAGCCAGGCTGAGGATGAACAGCAGGTGTGTGTGTGTGTGAGTGAGGAAGAGGACTTCACGTTCTGTTCAACTTCATTATTGCTGTAACCATGGCAATTATTTAGTTGGAAGAACATCCTGCAGTTTTCTGCAGTTTTCTATTTCTTCATGTATCATTAAATCCTCCAGTCTTCTTTTGGGGGCCGTTTGTGAATCTTGAAAGATGTATATGCTTAATAATATTTTTTACATTGTGAGAGAATACGAATGCATATAATAAACCCCAGTGTTCTGGAGTTCAGTAACCTCAATGAATCTTCCATCTTTTACATTTGCAGGCTGTGCTGCCATGGGAACGCCGGTCGTTCCCCTTGCAGGAGTCAGAACTTCAGTGGCTGCAAGAAGAGGAAGAGGCGGAGCCCGACGAGGACCCGTGCACCGCCAGCGGCCGCAGCCAAAGCACGGACTCTGGCATCTCTGTGGGCAGCCTGGAGCTCTCCCCGAGGACCCCTCAGCCCCCTCAGCAGCACTCAGGCACAGAGCGAGCCACCCCTCACACACTGTCCTGCAAACCAGCCACCCCGACAACAGTCTCTACAGCTCAGGATTCTCCCACACTTCCTCTTTCCTTATACTCAGCCTCTCCGTTATCATAGCGCATCATTTGTCCAGCCGTTTTTCTGCTCTAACACGAAAACAAAACCACAGGTCCCAATGCCACTGACCCCGTTGACCCATTTATCTAACCACGAGCACCTTGTGTCCTTGTTCCCTGAACCCTCTGGAGCCTTACATGAAACCACAGAGCCTATTATTTATAATCTTCCCTCAAACCCTCACTCGTTCGCCCAATAACAAGTGCATCTCCACCAACAGCCCAGTTTTCCCTTTGAGCATCTCTGGTCCTTCCTTATACGTCCTTTCAACTCTTCTTCACCAGCCTGCCCCCGATACAGCTGCCGTTCAATCTGATGCTACTGTAATGAACAGATGGTGTCTGTTTTTCTGTTGTTTATTCATTTTTTTGGACCTGTCTAAAGCTTTTCCTCCAGCTAAGTCAGTCAGTCATTTTGCGTTTTTGTTAAAATCATTGTTTACAGCTCTACGCTGTTTTCTCAGATCAAGATGTTACGCCAACATAGGGCGAATCCAAATTGAAAGCTCTTGGTTATTGATCTCCATATAAAGACACTACATATTACCCTCATTTTCTGTGACTTAGTTACCTTATTCATGTGTTGTATCGTATGTATTCCACAGACATGTATGCGTACTGCCGAAGAATCATAGCATTTAAAGTCTGTTACACGCTCTCTGGATGCTGCCTGTGTCTTTCCGCCTTCCTTTTGAGCTCAACACAAGAAGTATTCTTTTGATTTCCATATGACATGCTGTGTGTGTGTGTGTGTGTGTGTGTGTGTGTGTGTGTGTGTGTGTATTATGTTAAAGGAAGAAAGGAAGAATGATAGTTCTTGTGTTGATCAGAGTATGTATGTGTGTGTGATTTAGACAGGTCTGCTGTACTGCTGCATTAGGGGGTAGCGTTGGTGAATAAAAACATCATTTGTAGGAACACACAACAAAACACGAGAAGATTAAAGTAAATGGAAGTTCTGTTCGAAACGCACATGATGCTCTCAATGCAAAGACGTAATAAAAGGAATAAACACGTAAATGAGAACTGCTTTTGCTTGATGCTTATTTACTTTACTCATTTATTATATATGTTCCTGCATGGAAGCACATTTCAGTCACATATAAGGAAATCATACTTTGGTGTACCATAATTATGAGATAAAGTCTTGACGTAAGTTAAATTTTTTCATATTCTTAATTACATTTTTGTCATAATTACTACTACTTATGTCAGTTTCGACTTTTTCCTCAATTATGATTTAGTAGCCTATGCATAATTATGCATACCAAACCATGGATTTTTTTTCCCTGACGAAAATGGGCTTTCATACTACTGCCTAATTTGTCCCAAATGAACAGTGTTATTTATTTCATCTTTCTTTTTTTTTTTTTTTTTTTTTTTTTTGTCAAGGTTTATTTACCCCCATGGAGTGCCAAACTTTTTCTTCATTTTGTAATACACAAAGTAGTTCTTGGCGTCGTCATACATTGAAATAGGATATTGATTTCAAATGGCAAGATACAAAAGTAACATTAAAGTACAATTTTATTTAAAGGTATACACTGGTTATGTCTTCTGAATACATGATAGTTTTCTGTATAGCGAATGAAATCAATTAAACAACCGCAGTTTTAACGCAACGCAGCGCGTCGGTCACGTGACACGGGAGAACCAATGACGTTCCCTCCCCCAACACATTAAATTCCTGTATAAACTTGAATAAACCGGTTTGCATGTTTGCTTTCTTTTTATACATTTTAAGAATTAAATAATTTTTAGTTTTCAGTTTTGTTATTACACAGCATAGATATATATACTGACAGTATATATATATATATATGATTACACAGCGGGACAACAGCGCCCTCGGTCCGCCGATCACTGAGAAATGAGAATATCCATTACGATAGGTGGCGCTAGGTGGTGAAACGGTCTATCACGCCCAAATAACGAACCGCGAGGCGGAAGTAAATACATGGCATGTGACATTTGACAACACACTGGTGAGTTAAACAAGTAAGAGATGTTTGTTTGACATTCAGTACTGAAAACAACAACTCATGTGATATTTAGATATTACACAGGTGCTTGTTTTATAAAATAGACAGCGCTATTATTGGTTTATACATAATTTTTGCAGACAGACACTGCCGTATGCAGTCACTCCGCAGAACAGTCCGTTAAATAGCTGTATCTCTGAACACATAAAAGTGAAATAATAGCCATTAAAAATAAATACAATATTGCCGTTAACCTCTCCAAACGAAGGCATATTAGTTGACAAGGTTAATCATGTTGAAAACATATGGTAATTGCTGTAAAGCATTAACTTTTCATAAGTTACTTACAGTATGTTAGATATATAATATAACTTGTTAACTGACTAAAACTTGAAATGTCTGAAGTACATAATAAACACAATAAATAGTTCTATAATGTAAATGCACATTTATGGACAACCAAGTAGTTCTACGAAAGGAAGTAGCTATGTATTTTTTTAATGAAATTATGACTTCAACTATCTTTATTAATATAACATTTTTCTTTCATTATATATATATATACATTGTAATAGGATGAATTCAGGTAAATTAGGCTATGTAATGTTTGTCTACATTCTGATAGTATGAGATAGTAGGCCAAAGTACACATTACCAGACAGTAAAGTTGTAGCTGAAGTAGGTCACATGTAATCTAGATATTACATAGTAATGTTAGATCATGCTGACTATGCCAGCAATGTTAGACTGAATCTCTGTGCCACAAATATTTATTCTGTTATCATTACTAGATCCCATCAGAAGGTATCTGGGTCTTTCCATGAAATCGGTGCCTTTTGCATCCCTACGAAATAATCAAACATAGATTTAATATAACAACAAATAAATGTACAATTTAAAAACAAAACAATGCTATTTATGCTTTCATCAATATTGCATAAAAAAGTCAATTAAATATTATTTTAAATAATTTAAATAGCATTTAAGTTGGTAAGGTTTTAGGCCTGTCCCTCACTATGACTTTTAATTTGCAAAATGATATAAAAATCACATTTGCATATTGTTCTAAATATAGTCTCATTTTTAAGCAATGTTTTGGCATAAGTATGCATTTTTTTTCTATAAAATATAAATCATTTTATTGATGTCCCCTGATTTCATGTCAGCCCTCATCAAAAAACCCTTGTAAAATAATGTACATTCAAGTGACATCACATCACATCACAGTCTGACCAAGTCCAGAAAATGTTATACCAAAACAAAATCAGTGAAAAATTACTGCTTCACAACATCACTATACAGCATTTAAAACCTAGAAATGGAGACATTCTCTAATCTCTAACTGGTAAAGACAAATATCCTTTGAAACAACATAATCATCAGACAGTCAAATAAGGAAGTCAAATAATAAGCAATAAAATAAAAATGATTAAATGATTAAATGATTATGATTGGTTAAATTATTTTAAATTAATATATATACACACATAACAGATGTGCACAACATGTACTGTTCACAACATGTACTTGGATCCTTCAGTATTGGGGTATACATAAAAATTCTCCATCCCATTTTATTGGTTCATCATTAAACAACATTTTTTGTTTTCCTTGCAGCATTTCTGTGGCATCATGGGGGTTCACGGACTTACGAGTTTTGTGGAAGGGAATCGTCAGTTCTTCACTGATATGAGACTGCGAGATTGCCGCCTTGTGATTGATGGGTGTAGCTTGTATTATCGATTATATTTCAACTCTGGATTGGATCAAGCACGGGGCGGAGACTACGACACCTTTGCGGTGTTGATTCGACAATTTTTTGCAGCACTAACCGAATGCGCCGTGCAGCCCTTCGTCGTGTTAGACGGCGGAATGGACCAGACGGACAAGAAGTTCAAGACGCTACAGGAAAGAGCCCAAAGCAAGATCCGAGAGGCAAACACTCTTTCCCGAGGATTTCACGGTTTCGTTCTCCCACTGCTTGTATGTGAAGTCTTCAAACAGGTCCTTTCAGAGCTTGGCGTACCTTTCGTCCAATGCATTTCTGAAGCTGATTTTGAAATAGCTTCTCTTGCCAAACACTGGGGATGTCCAGTTTTGACGAACGACAGTGATTTCTACATCTTCGACCTTAAAGGTGGCTACCTACCGTTTTCATTCTTCCAATGGAATAACGTCTGCGGCAAGGCCACTGAACGCTACGTCCCTGCATGCCATTTCAGCGTGAACCGTTTCTGTTCGCATTTCAACCACATCAACAAGCAGCTCCTCCCTCTATTTGCTGTTGTCCTCGGGAACGACTACACGCCTGGTAAAATAACCGAGATTTTTTTCAGCCGCGTCGAGCTTGAAAGAGTACCATCCGGTAGGAAATCTGGACGTAGCGGCAGTCCTCGAATTGAGGGCTTTTTGCTTTGGCTGTCTCAGTTTACCAACCCAGTAGTTGCTCTGGAGGAAGTCCTGGAGATTTTAGGTGAACAACGGAAAGGAAACTTACGTGCGCAGATTTCCGCAGGAATGCGGGACTACCAACTTCCTCAAAGTAGCAGTTTGGCTCAATACTTCTCAAGTCCCCAACCTGCACTTCCAGACGCCCAGGGGCTCCCGGCAGCACTGGTTTCTCAACCCGAATGGCTTTTAAGGATGTTTGCATCAGGTAAGCTGCCGTCCTTGGTCTTGGATGTGCTTGTACACCAGAAGGTTCTGCTGCTTGCGCAGGTGGAGAATAGTAACCTGCCTAGCAGTCATACAACGTCATTGAGCATCCGAAAAACCATCTACAGCCTTCTGCTTGAAAAGGCAAGACATGATAGTCAGACGCCACAGGCGGTCACTCAGAGAGGAAGAGGAAGGGGAAGACAATCTCAGGGTAAAGGAGGACAACAGTGTGACGTCCCGTGTGTTGATGAGTATGACAGACAAAATCTGATTCTCAAGAAAAACACAGTGGAGGCTCAGCGACCCAAGAGTGTGCCACAGCTTGAGCTTGCAGCAATTGACAAGGTGAGAAACAATTTCTGTATGTAAATATTGTCTGCATATATGTTCCACCAATTGCCCTTTTTTTAATTTTAGGCATCTATAAAAGTAAGACTGCAAATTTTGCTGGGAACGCTGGGTGTGATGGACCACGTTTTACAGCCGTTACCACCTAATCTTTGCCTTCCAGTGTGTGTGACGTATTTCTGGATGAATAACTGTAAACCAAAGCCCTGTCAGCCTCTACTGCAGGCCATATTGTTGGGCATTGTGTATGGAGAACTCTGCTGGAGAACGGGCCATCCTAATGGTATCTTCAATCTCTTTTTTGTACTCAACATCTGTCGTAGGTGTTTGGTTTGAGACAATGAAAAAAAACTATATGGAGAAATTTACATAAATTGTAGATAAAATATATTGTTACGTGAATAAACTTTGAACTTGACGTCTGCCGTTTAAGGAGCTTTAATCACCTTCTGTCGTATTGTTTTGCTCTCTCTATCATGCAGACCCGTTATTTGGCAGCAAGGCTTCTGCTTCTGTATGTCAGCGATTATCTCATCTGAGGGTCAATCCAGGACAAAGGAGGGGCCTTGATCTGGGTGTGGCCCATTTGCTCAGCCAATGGCAGTCATGTATGTGGGTGGCGATGTTCCTGAACCAGTTACTCTGTTTCCCGCTACCTGAACCTCAGTGTGCCTGGTAGGATATTACTATAAGTAATAGTAATAATAATAATAGTATTTTAAGAAATTGAAAATGTAAAAATATTATTATTTTTTTAAATTTTAAAATGTTAAAATATTTGTAAGATTTGTATGTAATGTTATTGAACAAATTACATGAATTATATTAAAATATACATATAATATACATAATTCATGATTTGTCAACAAATATATTACATAAAATATTATTGTAATTATATTATTACTAATTTATGTATTATTTGTATGATAATAATAATAATACAATGATAACAGTACTTTAATAATTTGAAAATGTAAAAATATTTTTAATTGTATTACATGAATTATATAAAAATATACATATACATAATTCATGATTTGTCAACATCTAATATATTACATAAAGTATTGTAACTGAATTATTATTCATGTATATATTATTAGTATAATTATAATAATAAAATTATAATAGTACTTTAATAAAAGTATTTTAAATTTTTTATTTTAATATTTTAAAATATTTTTTAAGATTTGTATATAATATTATTGAACAAATTACACTAATTATATAAAAATATACATGTAATATACATAATTCTTATTTGTCAATTTCTATTATTTGTATTATAATAATAATAATGATATTAATAATAATAATACAATTATAATAGTACTTTAATAAACTGAAAATGTAAAAATGTATTAATATTGAACAAATTACACTAACTATATAAAAATATACATGTGATATACATAATTCATATGATTTGTCAACATCAAATATATTGCATATTATTGTAATTATATTATTTTTAATACACATATTATTTGTATAATAATAATAATAATAGCAATAATTATAGTACAATTATAGTAGTACTTTAATAAATTGAAATTGTAAAAATATTTAATTTATTTTAATATTTAAAAAATATTTTAACATTTGTATGTAGTATTATTGAACAAATGACAAATTCTATAAAAAAAATACATATACATAATTTATATGATTTGTCAACATCAAATATATTACATAAAATATTATTGTAATTTTATTATTATTATTAATTTATATATAATTTATGTAATAATAACAACAACACAATTATAGTAGTATTTTAATACATTGAAAATATTTAAAAAATTCTATTTTAATATTTATTTTTAATACAATATTTTTACGATTTTTTGTATGTAATATTAATGAACAAATCGCATTAATTATATAAAAATGTACATATAATATGTATAATTCAAATGATTTGTCAACATTAAATATTACATAAAATATTATTATAATTGTAATATTATTAATGTATATATTACAGCGTATTTAATATAATAATAAATAAATACATAATATACTTAAATTATGCATAAATAAATCTGATAAAAAAGGTGCTGATCTACTTAAATCTAATGCATGTATCATAAATTAAGTATATTATGTATATTTATTAAATCATATATCATATATCACATATCTCTCTGTGTTTCTTAAAGGATTTTCAGTGGTACTCTGCTGCATGGTCTTGAGGCTGCCATAAGAGGGGGTCACCAGTGTGAGTCTCTGCTCGCAGGGGACGCTGTTGCTTGGCAGCTCTACTCCATCCTGCTAGAGGCATTGACGGGTCCTGCAGTATCAGCAACAGCAAGCAGGGGCAGAGGAGAGGGGCAGAGACAGCCACAGCAAAGAGGAAGGGGCCATGGGGGAAGAGGACGGGGCAACGAAGGGAGAGGGAGAGGCAATAGGGGAGGAAGTAGGGGCAACAGAAGCAGAGGAATGACGTCTTCAGGCATTGCTTTGGACAACAGCTTTGCACTGTTGACCGTTGATGACCCCGAGTGGTGGACTTGAAATGAGAAGTTGGTTTTAGCAGAGAAGAAGAGAATTTCAAATATAGCTATGTTTTTAACTACGTTCTTATGCGGCCTTTCACTTTATAAAAGAATGATGTGTTGGAGGATGTGCCACTTTTCAAATAAGAGTAGCTTTGTTTACTTTGGAAATGTTTTACTATGAGAGCTGTTATATATGCACTAGGTTAATTTGCACTGAATGTACTTTGCAGCTACATCATGAAAATGGTCTGTTTAGTGTAGCCTTTTATACTATTTTAACTTTGTAAATGATCAAATTACTCTCTTGGGACCAATGTTTTGTTGCTCCACTCCCTTTTTATGAAATATTTAATGGTGCTTACTGTCATATGCTAGTATCATTAATGTTTTTAATAGAGTCTGATTCCTCTCCTTAATTAGGGAAAGCTTCATTATTGTGTCAGTGAGACGACAGCCGATATGTGTCATCGTGACTGAATACAAAACTAAAAGTGTCATTGTGTTTCAAAACAGCACATAATCTCTTGCTTCCTTGCTGTTGCTCTCTGGAATTTACTCAGACTGAAATTAAGAAGCAAATTAGCAAGTGCAGTTTTATTGGAAAGTGTCATTGTGCTTTTACTTTAATGGGTAAATTTTCATATAGTGCAAGTATCATTTATATTTCAAAGTACTTGTTTCTGAAATGGCTGATTGCACTTAATCATGGAAGGTCTGTTGATGACTTAAGAAACAAGTTAATCAGTAACACACATTAACATATAAACATAGCAAAAGCAAATTACAAGCAAAAACCTTTTAAAATTTCTGATGAATTAGTGATGAATTTTAATCTCAAAAGGAGGTTGAATGTAATCACTTCTTTGCTCTGATATTTTAGAGTTGGCAACTGAATATGAATTATAACTTTGTTATATTAAAATTAGTGCACATCCAAAATAAAAGTTGTTGTTTACATAATATATGTGTACTGTGTATAGTTATGTATATATAAAAACGCATTCATGCGTGTATATATTGATGAAAAATATGTTGTTTATATATTAAATATATAAACTATATTTTAGAATCTGCAAACTGATAATTATTTAATCTAAATAAGAGGGATGATTAAAAAAAAAATGTTATTTTTTATTTAGTACTGACCTGAAAAAGATATTTCACATAAAAGATTACAAGAAAAAAATAATAGCTGAATTTATAACAATTACCCCATTTGAAAGTGTACATACACTTAACTCTTACAAACTGTTGTTACCTGAATGAGCTGTTTTTTGGTGATAGTTGAAAGGGGGAAGTAAACTTTTGATCTCAACTGTATACTCTATGTGTATTTATATATGAATAATAAATGTACACAGTATACACACATATGTAAAGCAAAACTTTTATTTTCGATTAAGAGTTTGACATCACTAATCAAAATGCTAATTCACATACATCTTTTTTAAAATATGATGTTCAGATGTATTTGTATGACTTTAATAAATGTAAAAATCTATTAAATTTTATATATATTCAATAACACTTTGTATGCTTTTGTTGTATTGCACTTTTAATGTATCACAGTAAGTATAAGGATACTTAATTGGATTTCAACATTGATAATAATAAATGTTTCCTGAGCAAAATCAACGTATTAGAAAGATTTCGGAAAGATCAGACTGGAGTAATGGCTTAAAAATTCAAATTTGCCAATTTTTAAATATATTCAAATAGACAAGTCCTTTAATAATATGTCACAATATTACTAAGTTTACAGTATTTATGAACAAATAAATGCAGCCTTGGTGAGCAAAGGACAAAAAAAAAAAACTTTTGAACTGTATAGACAAAAAACATTGTGCTAACAAGTTTACTAATTCACAAATCAAGTGACATTCTACATAATAAAACTTGGAAATGTTTTCACACTTTGTTTTTTAGGATGTGGCAGTCTTACGACTGACAGATGCCCTATTTATTTATTTGTTTATTTATTTAACAGAGTGGTTCTTATCCCGAATTCTATCTGGTCAGTTTGTTGGCGTGTGGTATTAAGTGTATAGTGGTAGTACGGGGGTCTAATCTTGGCATTGAGGGGCTGGAGAGGGTGGATCAGATGTCAGATCCCTGACTGTAATAGCAGTCGCGCCTGGAGATTCCCACAGACTCCGTGGGAAGCATTCTTACGACTTAATAACACAGCCACATTGACAGACGAGACCGAGACAGCAGAAAATAGGGTGAGAGAGAGAAAGAGAGCGAGAGCGCTGCTGGCATTTCAAACTGGATGGGAGAAGGACTGAGCGCAGGAGGGCGGGCACCGACTCAGATCTGTGTATTTTTGACACTCATATAGGAACATGGCCATGAGCAGGATTGGGATACAGCTGCAGTTTCTGCTGTACTCGGTGTCAGCCTACCTTTCACCGTACAATATGGAAAATATCCTCCCGATTTCTACAGGTATGACAGCGATTGACAGCGCGAACGCGTGTGCGCGCGAGTGAGGGGTTATCAGTTTGTGATCTTGAGAGCCTACGTATGCGTATATGTATATTATATGTAATACATTTTATTAAAAGACAGACAGATAGATTTGTGCAAAATCTGTAAATGTATATGGAAATTCACAATTTATTATAACAAAAAAATGGATTCAGTAAACGTAATAATGTTTCTGAGCCCACTATATGTTTTGGACTACTACATAATCTTGCATTTGTGTATGCATGTTTCGTTTATATGTTAAATCCATATTGTATGCATGTACAGTTTATATGCAGGCATTGATTTGGTTGCACATTGGGACTAAAATTGCTTTATTAAAAATACATAAAATATTGAACAGCTTGTTATCTCTATATTTGCATTGCCTATGCTGTCATGACCTTTATAAAATGTATGGGTATGATAATTTATACAGCTGCTATACGTCCGTACGTGATGAATTCACGTTCTTGAATTCAAAATTTAAAGGTTTTGCATGTTTTATCAGGTGTCATATTGTATAAGTCTAGTTCAGGTGTTACGCTGGATTTAATCCAACTTTTTGTAAGTGTGGGCGTGGCCATTTGTAAATTTAATGGGTTTGCTTTAGGTCTTATCTGCATCCAGCTAGTTTTAGCTGCATAAAACAACTGGTTTTGCTGCTTGATATTACACATGGGTGTGTTTTACAATATTATTTTAATGTATTATCTTAACTATGAACAAACTGGTTTGTAGTGCAAACAGTTGTACTGTTTGCTGCACTTTGTTATTCTGGTTTTCACACCCACCCATTGCTACTCAAAACTAGTCCAAAAGTAGCCCAATTGCATTTTTATGGGTGTCCCCCAGTAAAAATCGCTTTAGGTGGGGGTAAAATACACATTTTTTGGTGGGACTCCCCTGGTACAGTTCGCATTCCAGGAGCTAAATATAATATTATTGGGGTCGCTTCAACCAGTGGACATGAAAAACAATCCACGGCAACAGTCTTAAAGTAGCCCAATTCCAGACTTGTCAACACTGAATGAACTGGAAGTTTCGCCCATAAGCTTACTTCCGCGTCGAAGAAATAAGTGGATAGACTATGTTGTCATTTGTTCATATGTATCCATTTAAGTGTTTTTGTCAGTGATGAAAATGGTATTTTGCTTTATTATAGCTGCTTAACAGCAGTGCTATTTCTCCACTCTTGTCACTAAGATTATTGATTATCCTTAACATCTCCTTGTCACCTGGTTGGTTGTGTGATTTTTTCTTTAGACCGGGATCCAAATGATGTCTTGAAAAGATTTGACCCCTGTTGTCTACTGTCCCCGCCTCCCCCTCCTTTGTTCCCGCCTCCTCCTGGCGTCTGGAAAAGAGAGCCTGTGAGTGACACAATATTAGTATACATAATTCTAGCAGGAGGAAATGACAGCATGTCAATTAATCCACCAGTTATCTGTTTTTCAAGACCATGGCTATTCGTGTTGGGGGGACGAGAGTAAGAGAGGAGGATGAGAAGCAGGTCAAGGAACTCTGTTGCGTGGCAGGACCACCAGGACCTCCTGGACCTGTTGGACCACAGGTAAGGAACAGAAGACATACCGAAGTCTCTTTCCAGACAACTAAGCGAGAAAAAAATACAACTCCTCATATATGAATTCCTTTGTTTTAGGGTCCCAGTGGGATCCCAGGGATGGAGGGACCCAAAGGAGATAAGGTGAGATTTTTAAACATCTGGTTAAGAGGTCTGTTAGATGTTAAGTCTATTATGAAACTGAAGGGATTGTTCTTCTTTTCACTTTTTAGGGTGACATCGGAAGACCAGGGTCAAAGGTCAGATCTTTATCTTTGAACTTCTAATGTATTTATTCATTATTGTGCACCAAATGCATGGACGACTGTAATGATGTAAAGTCAGGGATGGCTTCCAGTCTTCATAGAGCACATGGAGCAGAAGTCTTGGTTCACACGTCTTTTTTATATACTTTCTTTCATATAAAATGGCTCTGTTTATGACAAGGCAGGTTGCATTTTGCAGTCCAGTACGCTGTTTATGACACGCACTCTTGGTGCATGTAATAGTTTTACAGGGTGTCAGGCCATGTGCTGTCCATTGGCTGTGTTCATTGGCTGCAGTCCACTGCAGTTCTGCCCTGTAATATTACTTAGTGCTGAACTCAGACATTAATCTCAGTCCTGCACTGCTGCTCTCAGTCAAAACACACACAACTATTTAAGTGCACTGAACTCTTAAGCACCTCAAGCAAAACGAGAGAAGGAGTTTGAACGTTTTATGTTCCAGTAAAAATATATAAACATTTACCTGTGAAGCACAATTGCATAAAATCCTAACACTTGTTTTCAGAGAGTATATATCTTGTAGGCAAACATCTATAAATTAATTGTCTTTTTATTTTTGTTTATTGTTGCCATTGTTTGTTAGGAATATGTGTAATGTATTTTTATAGTCCAGATAGGGGATAGAGATTCTAGTGTTAAAAGCAAAAGAAAGAGAGCTTTTGAGTAATGAACCTGGAATGCATTCAAAAGCAGAAGGATTAGATAGGCTGATGTATTACAGGAATGAAGAGGCCTGCTGAGAGGCAGGGATGCTGAGTAGGTGCTTTGTCTTTGATTAAAGCTGCTCTGTACACTCAGCACTTAAACCTCGCTGCCAGATCTGACTGGGTTGTGGTTGCGGTGAGCATATAAAAGCATAATAGCACAGAAGTATTTCTTCCCTTTGTTTTTGTAGGGTCGTACTGGGCGTCCGGGTCTGCCTGGGAAACCAGGTGCTCCAGGGCTACCCGGCCCAGAGGGACCTAAGGTGGGTGAGTTTTACCTCTGCACTCCATCTGACCCGTGTAATCCTATTTACAATGACAAGACTCTCTTTTAAGCCTCCTTTAAGTGTCTGGTCTTTATCATTATCGTAAATGACTGTATCAAAGTAGTCGCCAAGTCTGAGATTGAATGTCCCTCATTGACTGATGTCTCTTCCATCAAGAGAAATGGACCCAAATGGCTCTAAAAATAGCTCATTAGGGCCCTTTTGACTGTTTATATACGACCTCATTGGCAGGGAGAGAAAGGAGACCCAGGGCTGATGGGAATGCCTGGATTGAGGGGACCACCTGGACCTAAAGTGAGTCACGTTCTCCAGGTGTAACTGGTGTACAGCTGAAGTAATGGAGTCTCAGTAATGTTGTGCTTTGAGTTTTATTTCATAAATAACATTTAATCGCAACTCTTAGTGAGAAAAGGTAATAGGTAAATAATAATTGTCTTCTTTTCTGTCCAATTAGGGCTTGTCCGGCTATAAGGGTGAGAAGGTACTGTTCAGCTCAGTCTAAATGTTTTTCCCTTAATAAAGTTATGCTGAACTTTAAATTACGTAACTCTCTGTACCTATTGTTATGGTTTCAGGGAGCACGGGGGGATTCTGGACCTGGAGGTCCGAAAGGAGACAAGGTTAGAGACAAAAAAAAAAATTCTGTAATTTATTACTCACCCTCATGTTATTCCAATCCTGTAAGACCTTTGTTTATCTTAAGAGCACAAATGATATATTTGATGAAATCTGAGAGCTTTCTGACCCTGCATAGACAGCAACACAACTGCCACATTCAAGGTAGTAAGGACATCGATAAAATAGTCCATAGCTGCATTTCCATTGCCCTTCAAATTGCGCAAATTGAAATTGCTAATCAAAAATACGCCCAATGCAAAAACTCCCATATATCGCAAAAAAGCTTTATTTTACACTTGCATGAGGTTTATCATGCAATTCGAAAAAGGAATATTTCCCAAAACTGCAACTGAAACAGTTTTTTCGCCACTAGGTGTTGAAAAATGACTGTTAAAAATGTATTTGTCATTGAATCTTTCATTCAAGATATTCGTTCAAAACACTGATTCATCCAGTGATGAAACAAGTGAAGTATTTATGAATGAGTAACTGAATAGTTAATTCAAAAAACTTTTTCCCAATTTTAATATTAAAAATTGATGTGTTAAATATATTTTAAATATATATTTTTTTTTAATAATTAATTCAAATTAATTAAACACTTTTAAATAGACTAGTAATAACATTTTGTTACACATTATTTGATTTGGTTCAGAATCATGAGAGAATCGTGATCTCTATTTGAAACAACAACAACAACAAAAAATCATGATTCTCAATTTATCCAGAATCGTGCAGCTCTACTGCACACATCTGCAGTGCTTTACGGCTTGTAACACTGTGGCTTTTACTGCCTGTGTTAATACCAGCCACGCCAAAGTGTTTTAGAAGCTGAAGATAAAGATACACGTCTAAGTCTTCTTTGATTTAAAATAATGGCTAGTGCGGTGGTTGCGATATGCATAAGTGTACCAACATTATTTGTAATGACTTATTGCGAGAAGACAAAATTACGTTTTAGTCACATAACATCGGTTAATGGAAACTGCATCATTTCACGAATGTTTTTCAATGACATTTATAAAATATCGCAAAAGTTTTGCACAAAATCTGTAATGGAAACGCACCTCATGTGACATCAAAAATATCTTAATTTGTGTCAAAGATGAATGACGGTCTTACGGATTTGGAACAACATTAAGGTGAGTATTTAATGTGTATGAACATCTGACAGACATCTGCAAGATTTCAGTTTTACATACATTCTAAATCATAAATATCTTAAAGGAGAAGTCCACTTCCAGAACAACAATTTACAGATAATGTACTCACCCCCCTTGTCATCCAAGATATTCATGCCTTTCTTTCTTCAGTCATAAAGAAATTATGTTTTTTAAGGAAAACATTTCAGGATTTTTCTCCATATATAACGAACTGCTATGGTGCCCCAATTTTGAACTTCCAAAATGCAGTTTAAATGTGGCTTCAAACGATCCCAAATGCGGTTGTAAACGATCCCAACCGATAAAGAAGGGTCTTATCTAGCGAAATGATCAGTTGTTTTAATTAGAAATAATACAATTTATATATTTTTTATTTTTTATTCTTTTTATTCTTTTATATATTTTTATTCTTACTCTGCCTGAACTGTTTTTTTTCCCAGTTCATGACAGTTAGGGTGTGTCAAAAAACTCCCATCTCATGTTCTCCCTTAACTTCAAAATCATCCTATATCGATGTTTTACCTTTTTTGTTACGGGTGTTTGATCTTCTTTGCATGTTCACTTTGCAAAAACTGGGTCGGTACTTCTGCAGCGATGTAGGATGATTTTGAAATGATTTTTGAAGTTGAGGGAGAAAATACGATTGGAGTTTTTCGACATAACCTAACTGTCTTGAACCAGAATACACAGAGTTCAGGGAGAGCGAGACAAGACAAGCATTTGTGTTTAAAAGTATTTAAATTGTATTTTTTTAAATGAAAATAACCGATTGTTTTGTTAGATAAGACCCTTCTTCCTCAGCTGGGATCGTTTACAACCACATTTGGAATTGTTTGAAGCCGCATTTAAACTGCATTTTGGAAGTTCAAAATCGGGGCACCATATCAGTCCATTATATGAAGAAAAATGCAGAAATGTTTTCCTCAAAAAACATAAATTCTTTACGACTGAAAAAAAAGACATGAACATCTTGGATGACAAGGGGGTGAGTACATTATATTATATCTTTGTTTTGGAAGTGGACTTCTCCTTTAAAGACATCTAATGGACATATGTTTGACATCTGATAGGTAACGTCCTACAGATGTATTGCAGATGAGCAAACACTCTAAAAAATACGTCTTACAGATATAAATGCAGACGTATCCTATACTTATGCAAATGGGAGAAACTGCAACGCGCAATATGGCAAAATAGCCCCATCTTGTAGATAAAAGAGCAGCGGCTGTTAGAAGCACCGGTTCCCATAGAAGCCGAAGGCTGGACCGACCAATGGGCATGTGCAGTCATAAGCGCGTTGTGGCTGCGCATGCGCATTGGCTGGTCTAGCCTGGAAAATATGCTTTTTAAATGCTATTTGAGCATAAGAAACAACATTCACAGGGCAGTTCTTCTCAGATTTTGTTGCTCATTTGAAATATGTAATTTAATTGCAAGTTCAGTGAGCAGTTTTTGAGATTTCAGGATTCCCCTATTCATTTAAATAGGACTTGGTCTTGTATGAGCTTCCTAGAGGCATCGCAAATATGGCCGCCGAGTGAACAGACTTTCCTTGAAAGGGACTTTGATAGACGTCTTCATGATGTATGTGTGCTATGAGGGCTTAGCCAAACATGCTAACAACCACCTACCCAGAACAGACCTGTAACTCAACAGCAACATGCTGCAATATTTGCAACACACAAAGCAACCACACAGAACCCCCAGCAACACAATAGCAAGTAAAATTCTATTTTGTGTTCTAAAATATTTTGAACATATTAGCAACACACTAAAACACATGTGGTATCAACCAATGATTTGCTAGCAATCACCTGAAATATCCTAGAAGCAAAACTGCAACATGCTAAAACACTTAGAAACCATGCTGAACACCCTAGCAACCAAACAGAAATGTGCTAAAACACACATGACACAAACACCCAGACCTAGTAATGCAATAGAAACACCAGTAACTACCCAAAAGGCACTAGCAACCAAATAGTTAACCAAATAGTCACACAGACAACCACATATCAACCATACAGAACACCCTAGTAACCAAATAGCTCTGTAAACATACTAAAACACATCACAATGTGAATAAGTACAAATTAAATGTAAGTACTCACTCATATTCACTTGTGTATCTGGTCTGCTCTCTTTAGGGAGCTAATGGGCTGCCTGGGATGCTGGGACAGAAGGTATGATGTGACCTTTTAACCATTAAAATAAATCTCATGCATGTAATGCTAACATGTTTTGGATGTCACTGATCTGACTCGCTCCTTCTCCCTGAACCTCCCCCTCCTCGTCACTCCCCCAGGGTGAAATGGGACCCAAGGGTGAGCTTGGCGTCCCAGGAAAACGTGGCCCTACAGGACGACCAGGCAAGAGAGGCAAACAGGTGAGGACATGCAGCATTCTACCCTACATCAGAGCTCCAGTCTGTTTTGATATTGAGACCTTGACTCTTTGAGTGATGATAAGGGAGTGGATTATTGGCGGAAGAAGCAGCGAGCATATTTAAAACCCACATACTCACACGGTTAACCTGTCCCGCCCAGTCAGGGGGTCAGTCTGTGGCTGTGTGTGTCATTTCGTAAGTAACCTGAGGAGCTGAAAATCTCACCGTGCTGGTAGCTGGATTTGGACCAGCAGGGCCTCTGATGTTGGATCCAGCCCTGCTGCTCATGTTTCCAAGCTCTTGTATTACACTGCGGGTAGGCACTTCCTGGGAATGTCTTAACTAACTGCTGGGAAATACCAGGACTTTTACCGTAGGCTGCACCCATCATAGATTCCTACTATCAATCAGCCCTGCTGTGACACATACACATTTAAGGTTCCTTAGATCACTGCACAGGCCTCAGACTTGAATGTCATTTTAACACCTGCAACTAGCTTGATGCATTGACTTTGTGTGTGCTCGGAATATATATATATATATATATACACACACACAGTTGAAGTCAAAAGTTTATGTACACCGAACAACGGGCAGTTTAATTGTTCAGGACAAACAAGGGACACATGAACAACTATCACTAAACAAACAAACAAACCAAAAAAAACAGCTGTGGATCATTCAGGTAACAACACAATATTAAGAATCAAGTGTATGTAAACTTTCGAAAAGGGTCATTTTTATAAATTCAACTATTATTTTTTTTTTCTTGTGGCCTATATGTAAACATCTTTATTTAAAATATATTTTTCAGGTCAGTACTAAATAAAAAATAACATGCATTTTGTATGGTAAAATACTTAACATTTTGCAGATTCTGCAAGATGTAAACTTTTGACTTCAACTGTAAATGCAGCCTTGGTGAGCATAAGAGACTTAAAACAATATTATCAACCCCAAACTTTTAAAAAGTACTGTAAATGTATATATAGTAGTCAACATTTGAAGTGAATCAAAAAAGTTATTCAAAGTTGTCCTAAGACAAGAACGGGTATTGTTTTCGTTTTAGGACAGCTTTGATGAAAAGTTTTGATCCACTTCAAATGCTGACTACTGTATATACACTGGATATGTTTTTTTTTTTTTTTGTGTCTATTTGTCAATGGGTTTAGCTCAATTATTTATGCATTCTGTCATAGGGGTCTGATGGAGAGAGAGGTTTTCCAGGGCCAGTGGGTCCTATTGGTCCACCTGGACCCAGGGGCCACCCGGGACCTCCTGGGATCCCTGCATCAGGTGAGATAACATATGCACATAGTTTATTTCTGAATCACCTTTGAGGATGCCTCTAAATCCAAAAAAGTGATGTCTGATGAAATCTATTTGTTTTTGTTTATTGGTTTCTCATGATGGACAGGGCTTTTTGTAGTTGGAGAAAAAGGTGAGAAGGGATTGCCCGGCCCTCCCGGCGTCTGCGACTGCAGCTTCCCTTCTCTCAGTCCAGCCAGTGCCCCATTACAACACCGTAACAAATATGACAAAGTTCCAGCGGTAAGCCACACACACTCTTAAATGATGTTTTTTACGCCAAGGACTTACTATTTATTTCTGTTGTTTATATACGGATATATATATGTAATGTGAACATTACTTCTGTAATGTGAGGTGAAAAGTATTCAGTAGGAAATCTGATTGTATGCATTTGGAGGTGGGCACTATATACCAGAATGAAGCATGACTACGTTAGTTAGCTAAAAGTTAAATCATAAATAGCTGAGGTCAATTAATGTTGAGGTCAATTACTTTCACTAAGCCTAAATCACACAGAACACATTTTTCCATTCCACTGGATTACTTTTCCTTTGTTTTTCCGTGTGAACACATTGTCGTCTTTTTTCAGTGTGACGCACATGTTGAATATTTTAAAAACATATCTCAAGACCTTGCATTTTTTTACCTATTGCACTGCCCGCTAGGATATTATTTAGCCTCCCAATTGAGTTGTTTTCATTATGGGGTTTCAGTATCATTCTGGGTAACCTGATATATACACATTGTTCCCATTCAACAAGCCAAATTTGACATAAGATCAAATTGAATTTGCCTGTTTATAATGGAATCAATACGGCTGTTTGTTCAGTCTTTATATCTGCTTCTTGATCAGTTTGTGTTTCCTGGTCAGATATTTGTTGTGAGCAGTGAGGAAGAGCTAAAAGGTCTTCACGAAGATAACGCACTCGCCTTCAGGAAGGATCAGAGGTCTCTTTACTTCAAAGACAAAAATGGATGGGAGCCCATTCAGGTACAGGATAGTTTTGAATACACTGCTATGAAACATGCAGCCATGCTAGGATTTAGGGAACAGGAGCATGTTGTTTCTATTTTAGCTGATGCCGCTCCAGGCGACCGAGAGGATGAGGGATGGGAATGGATTCTGCGGTGACGGAAAGGTGCAGGAACTCAACGGGGAAGAATGTGACGACGGAAACAAGGTTGTTACGGATGACTGCGTAGGTGAGTCACATGATCCCAGAAACAACCACATGTAGCTAAAATAAACATACGTAAATGCTTAAACATAAAATTAAGGGATTAGTTTACTCCTGAATTAAAATTGTCTAATAATATGCTCACCCACGTCATCCAAGATGTTCATGTCTTTTTTCAGTCGAAAAGAAATGAAGGTTTTTGCGGAAAACATTCCAAGATTTTTCTCCATATAGTGGACTTCAATGGGAGCCAACGGGTTGAAGGTCCAAATTGCAGTGAAACTTCAAAGGGCTCTAAACAATCCCAGCTGATGAATAAGGGTCTTATCTTGCAAAACAAAAGGTCATTTTCTAAAAAAAATAAACATTTCTATACTTTTTAACCACAAACGCTCATCTTACACTAGCTCTTACTTATTCACATTGGAAAGGCCACGCATGGTTAGTTCTTCATCTGTGTACTCCGGTTCAAAATGATAGGGTAGGACGAAAAACTTCATCTCATTTTCTCCAACTTTAAAATAGTCCAACATTGTTGTTTTACTTTTTTTTGTAAAGGGTGTTTGACTTAATCTTTGCATGTTCGCTTTGGAAACACTGTACTTCTGACCTACGTCACACGTGAGCTTTCCAACGTAATTACGTAATGCCAAAAACTTTATATATACGAAGACTATGCACTTCTATTACTTATGAATGGGAGAAAATGCAATGCCCAATATGGCAATTAAGCCCTGCCTTCTAAATGTAAGACCCAATCGTTGATTAGTAAAGTCACTGCAGCTGCTGTTAGAAGTTCTGGTTCCTATAGAAACAAGCAGCGTTCGCAAACTTGCACTCATGACTGCACATGCGTATTGCCCGCTCTAGCCTTTGTAAATAAGCCTTTTTTAATGCTATTTAAGCATAAGAAACAATTATGAGGCAGTTGTTGTCAGATTTTATTGGTGATTTCAAATGAAAATGAATGAAATTTAATCGTAAGCTTGGTGAACTGTTTTGGAGAGTTTTATGTTTCCCCATTCAAAGAGATAGGAGATGCACTTGCATACCCAAGAGGCATTTCAAAGATGGGAGCAGAACGCGGAGTGGAGCAGTGTGATTTTGAATGGAGCGAGGAGTGGATTTTTTAAGAGTGGTTTTCACTTGCTCCAAGAGAGCTCCACTACCGCTCCACTACCGCTCCATCACGAGTACAACTCATGCCAACAGCCCGTAATATAACTGCATATTTAGCAAGAACTGACATGTTAAACATAGTCAGTTAGCTTGATATAGATGGATCATTGAGATCAGAAAGAATGTTAAGATTATAATGACAGCAGTATACATGAGCGGGAGGTTTAGGAGAATAGTTTGAGCAATTTGTTTGCTTCTAGATACTAAATATTTTCAGATGAAAGCATGATTTAAAGGTACAACACTTATACATGCAGTTGCTATCTCAATAATGGATTCAGTCAAATGTAATCTTACAGATTCAGCTGTATCTGATTTCGAATGAGCAGAAATCTGTGGGAAATGCAGCGATCTGTAGATCGCTGACAAAAACTAACTATTAAAAACTATTATTTTCATCCTTTACAAACAAAACTTGCACTGAAAAAAGCAGATGATACTTTTTAATGCTGACAACCACGTACTAAGCTTGATAGGAATGTGGTAGGAGAATAGTTTGCACACTAGTGGTCCAATAAGCCACAAAACTTCTCTCCTAGTATTTTATTTTGTTTTATTTTATTGTATTGTATTGTGTGATATTTCAAAACATACTGAAAAACTTTAGCCCCAAAGGCGGTGCGGAGCTCCTGATCAGCTGAGCGAGGAGTGGAGCAGGGAGTGGGAAATGGTGAACCTGGAGCGGAGCTGGAGCAGAGTGATTATTGAATGCTTGAAGTGTGGAGGGGAAATTGTTGCCGCTCCACTCCGCTCGTATAATCTGATGGTCACCGAGTGAAATGACTTGCCTTAAAGGGACTTTGGTAGTGCGTGAAGTCGTGAACGCAGAGCTAGTGCAAGACGAGCATTTGTGGTTAAAAAGTATATAAATTGCTATTGTTTGTTAGAAAATGACTGATTGTTTCACTAGATAAGACCCTTATTGGCTTGTATCGTGTAAAATTCTGGAATGTTTTCCTCAAAAACCTTACTTTTCTTTTTGACTGAAGAAAGACATCAACATCTTGGATGACATAGGTGTGATCAATCATCCGGAAATTTTAATTTTGGAGTGAACTAATCCTTTAATTAGTAGTGTATTTGTCTGGTTTTGACGATTATTTAGATTGGAGAGTTTTATACAGAAAAGCAGCACTCACACTCACACCTTCTTGGCTTAGTCTGTTGTAGTGTTATCAGACCTTCTTTCTCTTCACTCACTCCACCTCTGTCTCTTTCCGGTTATTTATCTCTGTCTCTGTGTGTAGGCTGTAAAAAGGCATACTGTGGTGATGGATATCGTAATGAGGGTGTGGAGGAGTGTGACGGGAAGGACTTTGGCTACCAGACCTGCAAATCATATCTGCCAGGGTATGAACACCACACACACACCCACACACACAGAAACACATTCACCTGCATATGTAGGATTTGGGTAGATTTTTTGGGTAATCAACAGAGATTTTTCTCTTTTTTTATTTACGTAAATTAAGTATTTTGTTTTTAATGGTTTTTATTTTAATGTTTAATTATAATGTATTTAACTGTTGTTTTATTTTAATTTATTTTTAAAAAATGTAAATAATATTTAATCTTTTTGCTTTCACCTAATTTGTATTACATGTACAACGGCACATTAAATTTTTTTTTAAAAATCTAAATTTACAAGATTAAAGTCTAAATGTTTAGAGAACAAAGTCAAAATGTTTCGAGAATACAGTGAAATATAGCCTGCGCATGTAAATGGCCCAGATTGGGAGCACTGGGAGAAGTTATAATGTATGTTATATACATATATGTGGGATTGTTAGCAGAAATCATACCATGTGTTATACTCACAGGGACAGTATGAAATAATATTTCACATCTTTGATTGCGTTCATTAGGCCAATTTGTAGTGCTCCAGCCACCCAATAATAGCAATAAGCTTTGTGCTTTTGGTACTTTTAATATAAAATAAAGTTTTAGCTTTAAAAAACTGTCAGTTTTATAGTGAAATATAAACAATGTGTCTTGCAATAATGTGGTTTTTACACTCTTTAATGTGGCGGGACAGATTAAATTCATATAGATTCATATTAATCAATTAAGTTATACTGATTTCTTTGTGAAAATTCCACCTACTCCGCAAAAACATCTGTGGCCTCCAACACTGAATTCCTCGCATGTATTTAACTAAAAACAACAATAAAACGTTCCAAAGGTTAAAATGGGCTCCAACTCGTTAACATAGTTTATATTGTGAGGTATAAGTGACTATTCACGGTATAATACAGTAAATGATTGGAAAAATATTTAACATCCATTCAATATTTATAGCATGCCAGCCACCCAGTAATCGCAATAAGACTTCAAATTCTGTCAGTTTTATCATGAAATACAAATTATAAATGTGTTTTTCCTCTTTATGTCAAGTTTATAGCACATTAGAAGGAATGAACAGTAGGCTATAGCCTAATGTAATAAAACTAATGTCTCGTTGCAGTCGGAAAGATGAATGATTCACATGCGTTTTATACTGAGGCAAGTACAGCGACCTGCCACGCCACATTAAAGAGTGTGAAAAAAACACATTATTATAATAGACCTATTGTTTGCATTTTGCTATAAAACTAACAGATTTTAAATAACTTTGGAATATCTCCCATTGCTCCCGATTCGGGCTATTTGCATGCACAATAGGCTAGAATATACTCTCAAAATATTATAACTTTAATCTCATAAATGCTACGAATTAATTCTCGTAATTTTGACTTTATTCTCAAATATTTTGACTTTATTCTCAAAACACTTCGACTTCATTCTCGTAATTTGGATTTTATTCTCGAAACATTTTGACTTTATTATCGTAGTTTTGACTTTATTCTCAAAACATTTCGACTTCATTCTCGTAATTTGGATTTTATTCTCAAAACATTTCGACTACATTCTCGTAATTTAGATTTTATTCTCGAAACATTTTGACTTTATTATCGTAGTTTTGACTTTATTCTCAAAACATTTCGACTTCATTCTCGTAATTTGGATTTTATTCTCAAAACATTTCGACTTCATTCTCGTAATTTGGATTTTATTCTCAAAACATTTTGACTTTATTATCGTAGTTTTGACTTTATTCTCAAAACATTTCGACTTCATTCTCGTAATTTGGATTTTATTCTCAAAACATTTTGACTTTATTATCGTAGTTTTGACTTTATTCTCAAAACATTTTGACTTTATTATCGTAGTTTTGACTTTATTCTCAAAACATTTTGACTTTATTATCGTAGTTTTGACTTTATTCTCAAAACATTTCGACTTCATTCTCGTAATTTGGATTTTATTCTCGAAACATTTTGACTTTATTATCGTAGTTTTGACTTTATTCTCAAAACATTTCGACTTCATTCTCGTAATTTGGATTTTATTCTCGAAACATTTTGACTTTATTATCGTAGTTTTGACTTTATTCTCAAAACATTTCGACTTCATTCTTGTAATTTAGATTTTACTCTCGATACAGTTCGACTTTATTCTCGTAAAATTTGACTTTATTGTCAAAACACTGACTTCATTCTTGTAATTTTGAATTTATTCTCATAATTTTGACTTTATTCTCATAATTTTGACTTTATTGTCGAAACATTTTGACTTTATTCACGTAATCTTACTTTTTTTTTTTCATGTGGCACTAAAACACCGTTGTATACATGGTCCACGGTGTAACTATAAAGAAATTAAAAGTACAAGTATTTCTCAATTAATATGAGATAATAACAGCAGTATGCATATTAATTATGTATATCACGTCGCAGAACATGTCAGCACCCAATATGATGCATGTTTAAGGGCTCTCTCCTTATCTTTTTGTTCAAATAGCACCTTCGGGCAGCTCAGGTGCACCGACTCCTGTTTCATTGACTCAACCGGCTGTAAATACAGGACCTGAGGCCTACAAAAGTTACACTTTCACACGGACACACACACACAAATATGAGGGAGAGCCTGCTGAGATCAAAAGCATTTAGCAGATGATCCAAGAGGATTTGGCTGTTCTGTCTCCATCGCCTCCCTCGCACTCATCTAGACACACACAAGATATAAGGTTCAACTCAGCGGGTACGGCACTATTTGCAGTACTGCTTGTTGATGCTAGAATGTTTTTAATGGCAGCTGAGCTGGTGGATGAATGTTTTAGGAAAGGAGCTGTGTAATGAAAGGAATGTATAATATGTTTATATGAAACTTATTTATTTGTTTGGTATTGCAAATGCATGATTAGGTCTGTGCATGTGTGCCATGTTCTTATTCCCAAAAGACTAAGCAGTATTTTGCTGGTATGTGCCTTGTAAAGCATGTATTGTAAAAGGAGGTATTTATTGTATTTATTTATTTTTTTTATTTATTGAACTGAATTTTCATTGAAAAGATGCCTAATAATTCTCTGCTTGATTATTTTTCACAAAAACAAGTATGTCTGGTAATGTTTATTTGGGTTAAGTAATTTATTCAGTCAGAGCAATAAATTGCAAGCATGTCCAGTGGGTGGCACTGTTTCCCAGTGTCTCATATGTGTCCTTCCTCTTAAATCAGAGCTTTAATACAGCATTTCATACTGGCACAGATTTTAAATACAGATAGATGTAAAAATGAAAAACATAGAATGAGGGAAAACAAAGAGTATTTTTCCTTGGTGTGTTAGAAAGTCTTGATTTGATAAGTTAGAGTTAGTAACACAGGACCCCAGCAGCCACAAGAAGCAAAAACAGGATGATATTGTCTAATAAACTGACTTGTGTTAGTTTTAGAAACGTAATTCATTTAATTTTCCATCTATAGCTTCATCCATTTCAACCATTTGGTCTGTTCACCTTAAGTCTGACACACGGTTTCACTCTTAGTGGTTAACTTTCTTCCCTTTTACAAAACCTGATGCTCTTTATTTGAAATTAATGTCAGCAAGACTTCTCTAATCTATATGCACAGATTTAACACTGTTTCCTTATTTTGTTAATCCATTTTTTCTCATTTTTATTTTGTTAGTAGCAATAATTTGCCCTTTTAGTCTATTCAGGGTATGTTGAAAGCTGATAGGATAATCAATAAAACCTTGTCAGGTATGACAAGCAAAATTATTAGGCATAATATATTTGTTCCAGAAACATATTAAATGTTAAAACGCTTGAGAAAATGAATTAGATAAGTAAACACTTTTTTCAATAAGAATTAGGGGTTTTAACATGGCTGCAGCTGTAATGGGGAAACTCATTCTTGAAATGTGTCTGGCAAAAAAACCCTTCATAGTAGTTTTACATCAAACTAGAATGTTTTCACAGATAATGCAGTTGAGATTGCTAAAGTGGTGCTTGAGTGAGTTGATTTGACCTACAGATTTGGCTGCTGCTCTTCACTGATGATGAGGATGATGCTTAAAATCAGTCCTGCAAAACGTTAGCACCAAACTTCATATTGTCCCATTTTATCTTACATGAGTCCTCATGGCAGGAGGCTGTGGGTTGACTGTGAAAACACAACAGGAAGAGTTCATTTTCAATGAGGCAGGTAATTCCAGATTTAGTTTCAGTGTTTCCTTGTTTCTAAATGAAACCAGTCAACTGAGGAACCGATAATATAACTAATAATTTTAGTTTTGTATACACAGTTGTTTCATCTTGAATCTGATAAATGGTTTCTGAAACAAACTGTTTACATTGAAACAGAGACTTGTGTACAATATACACTCCATTCAAAAGTTTGAGGTTTGAAGTTTCTAATGCTCACCAAGGCTGCGTTTATTTGATCAAAAATACAGTAAAAACAGAAATAAGGTGAAGTTTTATTACAATTATCTTATCCTGAATCACTATGATACATCTATAAGTGTTTATATTATATAATATAAATAATATATATTATATAATATATATTATATATAACTGTTTTCTATTTTATTATATTTTAAAATGTAATGTTTGCTGCTCAAGAAACATTTTTTTATTATTATCATTGTTGAACACACTTGTACTGCTTAATATTTTTATGGAACCTGTGATACATATTTTTTGATATTTCTTCGTTAAATAGGAAAGGAAAAGTAATATTCTGTAACAAATCTTTAGTGTCAATTTTAATACAGTGATTTTTATTTGTACAAATATTTAAAGGGAACCCCGGGTATTAAGACTTGTATGGCTTAATATAATGTATATGATGTCTCATACTGAAATATGTAGTGGAAAACCCATGAAACATTAAATATCATTAAATGTTATTTAAAAATCCACATGGTTTTATACATATTTTGAACTATGGGGGGCGCCATTACTTCGAGTGAAATGGTTGCACTTTGTGAGTGACTGGTGCTACCTGTTGCTATTTTTACCACAAAACTCTGAATAACTTGGAAAATAAAATACTGCTACGATGCCAAATTGTGCGGCATTTGGTTGTAATTTTCAGTCGAAGGGCAACAAGAGAAGCGATGTAAGTCTTCACTGCTTTTCCTAGCGATAAGATGAGGAGAAAAGAATGGAAAGATGCCTGTGGAAGAATAAAACTTCCTAAAGGCTTGCGTCTTTGTTCTCTTCACTTTAGCCCTGATGTCTTTGAGGGTTTTAGTAGACCACAGCTACTACAAGCGGCAGAGACAAGAAACGCTAGATGCCATCCTGGCACAATGTAAGCATGCCAAAGGAATTTCTTAGCGTGGATTTCACTTGATATCCAGGGGCGTTTAGGCTCCTTGTGGGGAAAATAGATAGTACGGCATTTGGTTCAAGTCTACGCTTATATCCATCGCCACCTGTAAGCTCTTTCAGTAGCTGTGGTCATCATATCAGTATTTTATTTTCCGAGTTGTGTTACAGTTAAAATAGCAACAGGTAGCAGCAGTAGCTCACCGAGTGCAACCATTTTATGTCATCGAAATAATGCCGTCCCCATAGTCCAAAATCTGTATAAAATGATGTGGATTTTTTAAATAACACAAGTCTTTCATGGGTTTTCTACTACATATTTTAGTAAGAGACATAATTTACATTATATTAAGCCATATAAGTCTAAATAGAAAAACAGTAAATAAATATTAAAAAAAAGATAATCTGCCTGAAGTCTGTCTAAATGAACAGAGGCATCATTGTGATTGAACAGAAACTTCACCTTTCCTCACATACACTCTCACACACAAAGAGGCTCTTGTACCTCTGTTCTCCTTGCTAGGGTAGGTACGTGGGAAGGGCCTGAACTCTTCAGGAGGAGGGAAGTCCTCAATAGGATGAAAGTGAAACTTCGATTCAAAGTCATCTGAAAAGCAGACAAAAAAAAAGGAATGCGATGTTAAATGAAAGTGCTTTGCATATGCACGATCACAAGCATACAATTACACAATTAGCAAATCATATTGTCACTGTAGTTCATTTCCAGTGTAACTGCGTGTTGCTGTTCTTCAGATTGTACTAATAGCCCATTTAGACCTTTAGCTTTATCATTAATGACAACATGGAGTCTCACCTAAGCTGTGCAGGTGTCCGTTGCGTACTGAGCTGGGTGGAGCTGACAGTGGGAGAGGAGGAGGTGGTGGGATCCTACTGGAGAGTTCAGTGTTCGGAGATCGAGCAGGGGGAGCAGGGGGTGGAGCCATCCGTGGAGCACCTGTCAATGCAAAAATCTTAATAATGACAGACTGTAATTGATCTCAGTTATGTTTTCATTTTATAATAATATATACACATACTATTTAAAAACATACTACCATTCAAAAGTTTATTACAACACTTATAAAGTACTATTAGTTAATGTTAACTAAGATTAATCTATGCTTTAGAAGTATTTTTCAGAGTTAGTTCATTAAGTTAACAACTCCCTGCTCAAAAAAACAGCTGAAACCAGCCTAAGCTGGTTGGCCGCTTTGACTGTCTCCCAGGCTGGTTTTAAAGTGGTTTTGGTCACTTTTTAGCTGGTCAAGCTGGTCTTAGCTGGTCAAGCTGGGAGACCTGCTAAAAAATCTAAACCTAGCTTAAACCAGCTATTTTCAGCTTAAACCAGCTAAGACTAGACAACCAGCCTAGGGTGGTTTTAGCTAGTTTTTAGCTTTAAAAAAGATGAATCAAGTAGTTTTGACTGGGTTTTACTACATTGTTTTTTTATTAAACAGGTTTACAGCTGGATTTTTTCATTTACGATAGCAATACGCTAACAACATGCTAATCATGCTAGAAACATTCAAGAAACCTGATAGCAACATGCTAATCATGGTAAAACTGGCTAGCAACATACTAACAACTTGCTAATCATATTAAAAACATGCTAGCAACATGCTAATTATGCCAAAAACAGGTTAGAATCATGCTAGCAACATGGTAATCATGCTAGAAACATGCTAGCAACATACTAACAACATGCTAATCACATTAAAAACACACTACCAACACGTTAACACTCAATAAGCATGCTAAAACATGTTAAAAACATGTTAGAAACATGTTGGAAACATGTTAGTACATGTTAAATCATGTTAGCAACATGCTAACAATGTGATAAATAATGCTAACATTGTTCTAATTGTCCTAGTGACATGCTAGCTGTTAAACACAAGCAATCATACTAACAACATGCTAATAATGCTAAAAACATGCTAGCAATAACATGCTAATTATATTTAAACATGGTAGCAACATGCTATGAACATGTTAATCATGTTAAAAAACATGGTAGCAACATGGTAACATACTAATTATGCTAAAACATGTTAGAAACTTGCTAATCATGCTAGAAACATACTGGAAATGTTAATAAAATACTAATCATGGTAGAAACATGCTAATAAAATGCTAATCATGCTAAAAACATGCTAACAACATGTTATTCATGTTAGAAACATTTTAGTAACATGTTAATTGTGTTAAAAACATGTTGAAATGTTTAACATGCTAAAAATATGATAAAACGTGCTAATCAAGCTAGAATAGGATTCGCAACATGCTAACAACATGCTAATCATGTTAAAAACAAGTGAGTAATGTACTAATCATGCTAACAATGTGTTAAATAATGTTGTGCTAGTGACATGCTAGCTGCTAAACACAAGCAATCATTCTAACGACATGCTAATCATGCTAAAAACATGCTAACAACATGTTAATCATGTTAACAACATGTTAGCAACATGTTAGTTGTGTTTAAAACATGTTAACATGTTAATCATGCTAAAAATATGATAAAGCATGCTAATCAAGCCAGAACTTGGATTAGCAATATTCTAACAACATGCTAATCATGTTAAAAAACAGCTAGTAACATGGTAATCATGCTAACAATGTGTTAAATAAAGCTAGAGCCATTCTAATTGTGCTAGTGATGTGCTAGCAATGTTAAATCATGCTAACAACATGTTCAATCTGTTTTGCTGACTTTATTGTCTCCAAAACATTCAAACTTTAAATTTGAAGACTTCAAACTTCTTTAAACTGAAAATCTTCAAACGTCAAGCTTTTACAATTTTAACTTTCTGGCTTGGCTTTTTCAAGCCAACTTCTAAGTTTGTCTTCAAACTTTACTCATCTAGTTTTAACTATTGTAGTCAACTCATGTTAACAGATGGAATCTTGTTGTACAGTAACTATACTTTTTTTTAAAATAAAATGTTATTCAGCAAGGATGCATTAAATTGATCAGAAGTGCCAGTAGAGACATTTATAATGTTACAAAAATGTATATTTAAATAGATGCTGTTCTTTTAAACTTTCTGTTCATTTGTATATATATACAACAAAGGTCATTAGGAATCTACCTGCAAAACGTGGCACTGCAGGGGGTCTCCTACTGGGGGCGGTACAAGGATAAGACGGTGGCAAAGGTGGTACACTGGGCCTGTATGTGGGTGAAGGCACTGGAGGCACTTTCTGAGGTAGCGGAGGAGGTGCTGAGGTGGGGTGACTGCATGCAAACGAAGCAGGAAGAGGAGGAGGAGGTGGTGGAGGAGGCCCTAAAGGACTGTCCTTCAATTCTAACGGCCCCAGAGAAGGCGACGGAGGGAAGAAAACTCCGGATGACCTGTTAGAGACCGAGGACGAAGGTGGTGGTGGAGGAGGTGGAGGGTAGAAGACTCCAGATGACCTGTCAGGGAGCGAGGATGGAGGGACTGATGGAGGCGGTGGAGGAGGTGGAGGGTAGAAAACTCCAGATGACCTGTCAGGAAGCAAGGATGGCGGAACCGAGGGTGGCAGTGGAGGAGGCGGAGTCGTAGGCATTGGAATAGAGTATGACTGGACGGGTAGCCAAGTGGGTTTGGCTGATTGAGGAGGAGGGGGTGGGGGCGGGCTGGTGGGGAGAGGAGGTGGTCTATTACTGGGCCGCTCCTGAGGAGGAGGAGGAGGAGGTGGAGGTGCAGATGAAGGAGGAGTAGAGTACAGTTTGAAAGAAGGATGTGTAGTTTGGCTTGGAGAGGGCGGGGCTGTGTACGAGGAAATAGGCCGAGTTTTAGACAGTGAGGAGGCTCTTTCCAAAGGTCTGTGGGAGGGGGAAAGATCAGGGGCGCTGCCTCTAAACCCATCTCCCTGTGATGGAGGGTTCCAGAGAGGCTGCTTCAGGCTGGCGGTAGAGCCGGAACGAGACACTGAAATACAAATAAGCCTTATCAAAAAGTTGTCCAGCACTAAAAAATAGCATAAGAATCAATAGATCTGACTTCAATACCCGGGTTGTGATGTGGCTGTTTGTCTCTTTGTCCGACTGGTTTCAGTACAGGAAATCCCCCAGAAAAAAGTCCACCCAGACTCGGACCCACTGCAGATGGAGCAGATCCTGCTGTGTTTGTATTGTTTCCAGCAGTCGCATTTCTTCCACTGTCATCCACACTATTCACTTTAGGTTCTGCAAAAATACATACATCAGCATTACCACATACTGTGGTTTCACCAAGTAGAACATGTTTCTCAGATTTTAGAGTTAGATGTAGTCTTAAAGGGACAGTTCACCCAAAAATGAGCCAACCTAGGTGTATATGACTATCTTCTTTGAGACAAATACAATTTGAGTTATATTAAAAAATACCCTGGCTCTTCCAAGCTTTATAATGGCAGTGAATGGCTGTTGAGATTTTAAAGTGCATCCATTCATCATAAAAAGTGCTCCACATGGCTCCATTGGATTAATGAAAGCCTTCTCAAGCAAATCGATGTGTTTTTGTAAGAAAAACATCTGTATTTACAACTTTATAAACTTTTATAAATCTCTGGCTTTTGCTAACTGCCATGTACGCATTCACGAGAGTGGCGTTCCAGCAGATGACGCAGGTGAAGCATAAGCTCACATGAGAATGCTAGTCTCGTCATGAGAACCAAGTTTTGTTTACCTCAAAGGAAAACCAGTCTCCTCTTGGCTAATATTGAAATCCTCTGACATTTTTAGTTACAAATCCTCATTTTTTTAGTTCTAATTCATGACCGGTGTTTTATCCTCTCAAAACTCCTCTGTGCTTCCACGTTTATCACTGCGTTTGCCTACTTCCTACATTATCTGCTGGAATGCCACTCTCTCGTGAACATGCATATGACAGTTAGCAGAAGAATACAGTTTATAAAGTTTTAAATATGGATTTTTTTCTACAAAAATGGATCGATTTACTTCAGAAAACCTTTATTAACCCTCTGGAGCCAAGTTGAGCACTTTTTCTGATCGAGGGATACACTTTACTGGACTTCAAAATCATAAACCCTATTCACTGCCGTCATAGAGCAGTTAATATAACTCAGCTGTGGTCCAACAAATGGTCTAATCTAATCAGGCACTGAATTTTAGCTTTTAATAAACTAATCTCTAACATGGCACAGCATGACTACAAGATTCATAAAGTGTCAGGGAAAAATGTAATTTTTCAAAATATCTATTCAAATATTTAGTTTGCATGTACATACATGCATATGTTTTCAATATCTAGTTTTTGACATCTTAATAGCTCCTGTTATAATAACCGTTTCCAGGAACAACAAAAGATATTGCCCAAGAACATCCTACTTTCAATCACACAATGTTACCAGTCATCAAGAGAAACAGTGATGCATAAACAGGAACTGTAAGCTGAAGTGAGCCAATGACTTTTTAATGAGCATGGCATGTCCTGAACACAGAGAATACTGCTGTGCTTTGTAATAAAGAGGAAGATGATGAGCATTGTAACCCCCCACTTTCTGTTTAATCCACACTCCAGCACTTCCTGAGGTCTTGGCCCTTTATCTGCCGCTGTGCATTTCCATATACAGATAGAAAGCCATGTGTCTTTGTGTGTACGTGAGTGCTTTGAAGTGTGAGAACCCAATGGCTATAGAACTTGAGTTTAAATATAGCTCTGCCACTGATAAGTCCTTTGATAAAACTTTCTCTGACGCCTGGTTTTCTCCTCATACTTATTCTTTTGTACTGTTTCCCTTTAGTTTCATTTTCACGAGAGAATAATTTAATACAAGTCCTCATGCTGACACAACACTACCAACCCAATAAACAATAGTTGAAAAGGCAGTCCTGGTAGCTATGGTTACATTAATAAACAACATTCCAGTATTGCCATCATCCAGCAGATATGAATTTTGGACTGCTAAATCAGATTATCAGGAAACGAACCTGAAATAGTATCAATTTAGTATTCATATTTCCCATACTTCCAAACATGAAGTGTTGCCAAGTGACTCATTTCACCTGATCAGGTGTTAAAGAATTGAGCTTAAGTGAATAATTTAAATTTTGACTCACTGTCAAGGATTGGTGCACTTCGGTCATTGACCTGTGAGACCTTTTTTAGCCTCGTCCCTTTCTGAATGTCAGACAGGAGTGCACTGCGACCTCCACCCTCAGAACGCTGGATTTTAGGAGGGTCTGTCCGTGACTGTAAAAGAAAGAGTGACAAAGTGCAACTTCTTTAATGTTATGCAATTCTAATGAGTTTCACTGTGCCTTCAGTTTTATCTGGTGTGATTATTATCGCTGTGATAGACAAATGAAAGTGATAGCTGTCTATGGAGGGTCAGAAAGTTCTTAGATTTCATCTAAAATATCTTAATTTGTGTTACAAAGATAAAAGGTCTTAAGGGTTTGGAACGACATGAGAGTGAGTAATGACAGAATTTTTCATTTTTGGGTGAACTATTCCTTTAAGTATATTAATTAAGTCTAAAATGGCATAATGTGTCCATCACCTTCCTTCGTGTTTCACAGAAGCAAAAAAACAGTCATACAGGTTTGAACCGGCATGAGGGTGAGTAAATGATTCATAATTTTCATTACAGAGTGAATGTTGGCTTCAAATGTACATTTTAACTTGTTCAAAGCTGTCATTCATGTGCACATGCATTCAAACAGAAAGCCAAATCTGAACATGTGACACCTGTGCTGTATATGCCTCTGAGTGTAATTTTATCTCTAATTAATAATGCAAATCTAGCCAGGTGGTTGCCAGGAGGAACTGTGTGACGGAAACAAAGAGAAAGACAGACGGAGAGAGAAAGCAACAGACAGATGGAAAAAAGAAAGAGCCATTACACACACGTTCTGCTGAACTATATTACAATAATAGCTGTCTGTGAATGTGTGTGTGCATGGATCTCACTTGTGCAGGAGGTGCAGGAGCTGCAGGAGGTGGCGGTGGGGGTGGTGGAGCTGGGGGAGGTGGAGGAGGAGGGACAGGCATCGCTCAGGAACCTGAAAAAGGTCATATATTAAAACACAGACAGCGAGCTGTGACCCTTGCCCTCTGGATGGCATCATTTGCCCTCTCTAAATGACCTTGATTACACTATTTCAGTTGTCCTCAGTGTAAAAAGATGAATCTCAAAATCATACAGTCTTTGTTGGAAAGGGTTCAAATACACAAAAATGCTGAAAAACCAAACCCCAAAATTGTGGGACTTGAAGGATTTTTTAAAGAACAGACGGCAGTTTAACTGTTCAGGACAAACAAGGGACTCATGAACAACTATCACTAAAAAAATAAAAATAAAAAACAGTGTTGTTACCTGAAACAATCAGGTAACAACACAGTATTAAGGATCAAGTGTATGTAAACTTTTGAACAGGGTCATTTTAATACATTCAGCTATTATTTTCTCTTGTGAACTATATGTAAATGCCTTTTATGTGAAATATCTTATTCAGGTCAGTCCAAAAAAAAAAAAAAAACATGTATTTTGTATGATCCCCCTTATTTTGGTAAAATAATTAACATTTTGCAAATTCTGCAAGGTATATGTAAACTTCAACTTGACTTCAATTGTATATATATGAATATTAAATTAAATTAATAAGCCTACACACAATGTTTAGATGGACTTAATTCACATTCCTACACTCAGATTTTATTTTAAATGTAAATGTATTTTGTAAATGCTGACTTACATTTGGAGCTCCAGCTAAACACAGTGTTAAAGAACACCAGTTTTTTAGCACTTCACTGTGGTTTCAACATGACAAAGCGATCCCCCCACACACTCCTCTCTCTCCACAATTACAGTACATGTTCCCCTTGGCAGGAAGCTTGTCCATCACAAGATGCACCCAACAGGAACCCTCCCTTCTCTTTTAGGAAAACCCGATCTCCTGATTCCACAATGGCCAGTGAGAGTTTCCAAAGATCATCTTTTAAAGAA
This sequence comes from Labeo rohita, assembly GCF_022985175.1. Lineage (NCBI taxonomy): Eukaryota > Metazoa > Chordata > Actinopteri > Cypriniformes > Cyprinidae > Labeo > Labeo rohita. The sequence continues at coordinate 22,263,459 of NC_066887.1, forward strand.
ACTGGATTTAACCCTGAACTAGGGCCATCTCTAACACATAAAACCCTGAACTCAACTTTTAAAAGGAACATGCATACAAATGGCCTCAGATCAGAATAAAGTGGCAACCTTATCAAGAGCCAGAGGGCTCCGGAGATAACAATGGAGTCTGTTGTTTGAGAAGTAGAGCTGCCTGACTTCTGGCAAGCCCAGCAGCCAATCAGAGCTATTATGTGAGGAAGAGAAACCCGCTAAATACAGCTGAGAAATGTAGAAGGAATTTAGTTAATATGTTAATTTTTAGGAATGTTTCTTCTTGCCAAAATAAAGAAACATTGTGTTACTGTGGTATTGCTCTATGGGAGAAAGGACAAATGGACAAGTGTAAGCATTAGGAAATTCTAACGTGAAATTAATTTCATGTTTGTGGATCATTAAATGGATAAAATCCCAACATTGTTTCAGAGTCACATGAAGAATTCAGCTATTCATCTTTTGGCCTCTTTCATGATATGACTGTCCAAGATCTTGTGGGTTATATTTCATCCAGCAGAATAGCTCTTAACAACTCTCTGTCCTTCCCTAGAGTCCCATTAACAGCTTTCCCATGGAGATGTTGACACTCAAGGTTGTGCTGGTCCACCCATGTGGAAACATTTTTATCCACCTGTAGAGACATGCTGTATAATATCCAACCGAGGCTAATCATAACACGTATGAATGATTTGTAAACTGTTTTAAGTATATATGCGACCCCGAACCACAAATCCAGTCATAAGTAGCACGGGTATATTTGTAGCAATACCCAACAGTATGGGTCAAAATTATAGATTTTTCTTTTATGCCAAAAGTCATTAGGATATTAAGTAAAGATCATATTCCATTAAGACACTTCTGTACATTTCTTCGTAAATATATCAAAACGTAATTTTTGATTAGTAATATGCATCGGTAAGAACTTCACTGGGACAACTTTAAAACCATACATCAATGGAAAGCTTATTTATTCAGCTTTCAGATGTCTGATGTATAAATCTCAATTTAAAAAAAGACCCTTATGACTGGTTTTGTGGTCCAGGGTCACATATCTTTTTTCACTCATTTCACATGTTTTATATAATATTAGAGTAAATAGCCTGCAATGTTAAGTAAAGAGTAAGAGAGCTAAAATGATCAAATAATTATTTAAATGAATAATTCATGAGAAAATAAATAGGTTTGTTTACTTAAAGGCATAGCTGACCTAAAAATGTAAATTCTGTCATCATTCGCTTTCATTTCTTTACAAACCTGTATGAATTTTTTTCTTCTGTGGACCATAAAAGAAGATATTTTAAGAAATGATTTTCTGTCATCAATGGTTAACAAAACCGTTACCAACATTCTTCAGAATATCTTATTTTCTCTTCCACGCAAGAAAGAAAGTCATAGCCAACATGTTTGGATCGATACGAGGGTGAGTAAACGATGACAGAATTGTCATTATTAAGTGAACTGTCACTTTAAGGGTCGCCGTTAGACATTTTAACCATAATAAAATTGTCATTCGAAAAGTTGTGAAATATGACCAGACTGTTCACATTTAATGCTGGTTACTGTCAGTGTTGTGTGTCAAAGACAGCTGAGAAAGCAAACCAAAGTCATATGCTAAACATAACGGTAGTGGTAATGGTATTATGCAAAACCTGGTTTACTCAAATGTAATTTTCAAAGGCTACTTTACCTTAGCGGGCTATAAAGCCGAACTTTCGTGCGTTTTTCTGTTTCTTCGGTGGACGCAGGGAAGTTGTCAGAGGCCAGTCCGGGCGCGACGCTGTGTCCGCATAGCGCGCGTCTCTGACCCACGAGATACAGTTACTGAGTGCGGGCTAGTGTTATAATTAGGAAGACGCCGATGACGTAGGGTTTCACGACAACTATTTGCGTCTAATTCTCCGTTAAGTACGTACAACATAAAAGTATAATTCGCTGTTCAAACTAAAACACTTGAAGAAAAGAATAAAAAATAAAATCTCCACTTGGTAAAACAATATCCGTAAGAAATGTTTAATTTGTAACACTTCGTGACACACAAATGCTGTGCTCCTTTTCTCAGTTAAGTATGAACTGTGTATGTGTGAACTCAACCAGACTAGAGTACGCGCACCATGTAGTCCGCCTGTTGCGTCTAGGGTGCACGCGCAACGGGAGCGCGCACAAACGACAATACAGCAGGCGGCGCGCATGAGCCTGGCTGTTTCTTATTTTGTATTATTTACAGTGTTAATTTTTTTTAAATGTATGTAGACAAAATGTGTCAAATTTCTATAATGAAAATAAAATAAAAATAAATAAAAGCTATGGCTTTTAAAAAACATTAAACATCATATCTAGTTTTTTGTGCTTCAGGTGACTGTACTCTATGCTGCGTGCGACCAGAACGCTCTCTAGTGGTAGTTTTTGACGATGCTTCGTTTGTGTGTGCAGTGTAAAGAGGCATTGCTAATTAAAGAAGACCTTCAAACCAAATTTAGGCTAATCAGAAATGGGGCCAAGAGAGTATTTGAATATTTCATGAGTGAAAAAAAAAATCAGCGTGTCAAAGTATGTCAAACAACAATGCTAAAATGCATCTGATTCAATTCAACAGTGCAGACATGACACAACAAGCCTTGATTATATAATCTCTAGTAATAAAAGCATTTGTAAATCCATGCAAATTATCTAATATTTGTGACCCTGGACCACAAACCAGTCATAAAGGTCAGGGTTTTTTTTAAATTGAGATTAATACATCATCTGAAAGCTGAATACATAAGCTTTCTGTTTAAAAAAAATGAAAATACTGAGAAAATCGCATTTAAAGTTGTCTAAATGAACTTCTTAGCAATGCATATTACGTTATGATATATTTACGGTAGAAAATTTACAAAATATCTTCATGGAACATGATCTTTACTTAATGTCCTAATGATTTTTGGCATAAAAGAAAACTTGATCATTTTGACCCATACAATGTATTTTTGCCTATTGCTATAAACATATCCATGCAACTTAAGACCAGGGTCACATTTTCCACCCTATCAAAGGAAAGACAGTGTAGTCATTCTGGCTCTCTCTGAGAAACTTGTCTTTTAAGAGTGAGGAATGTTGTGACACAGGGTTGATGAGGTTAAAGATGACAGCCTCAGGCGATGTGACGAGCATTAGCACACACTGATGGAGTTCTAAATACTGTAACTCTAATAATGACATATTGCGTCTGTTTACCCCACCCATAACAAACACTCACATACACGTAAGCACATTCAGGGGCAACAAACAACTCAGACAAATGAATGCTTTAGATGCTAAATCATCTGTTTATTAAAAATCTGATGTAGTAACACTTCCTTCCCAAAGCTAAATTTAGCAAACTAATGCATGAGACTACAGTATACTCTGAATTTTTCCTCAAATCTGTGCATCACTTGCGTACTCAGAGGATCTGGGCATCTGCTACAGAGGCCATTTCTCTTACAACCAGCTTCATTCACAATAACAGATGAAATTATTACATCTCATAGTTTGATCACAGTTCTGTAACCCAATTATCAAATTCAGTTCTAATTTAGCATGGCTGAATAGTGCTTAAACCAAATTCAATTTGTGTCTTCAATAATACACTCATATAAACTGCTGTAAACACTGTTTGCTAAACTAAAATAACTATCTTTACTTTTAGATTATTATCTAAACATTTACAGAATAGAATCTTTGGTCTGTCTAATGAAAAATGAAAAAGTAGCACTACTGTTTTTGCAATGGGAGAAGGTGTCGTGGATTCAATAAAACAAACTAGACAAAAAACACATGGCTTTGATTTCTTATGTCGGACGTATGACTATCATGGCATATACAGTAATAATCTGATTCTGGACGGAGAGGACCACCACCCTAACCCCCTTAAACAATCTGTGGCATGCACGCACAAGCATTAAAAACGAGTCATGATAAGGCTGTGCTTACAGCACAATGATTACCATTAAAAATAACCGCTGCTAAAACTTTCTAATGTACAATCCTTCATAAAATATTGCAGTAACACCACAAAACAGTGCAAATTATGTATGACAAAGCTCTAAAACATTTGTTGTATCCTTCACAAAAATGATTCTGCTGAATGTCCAATAACCCTACCGGGGAAAAAAAAGACATCTTGTGGTTTGCAGGTCTTTGCTGGTTAAGGCTGGTCTAGCTAGTCTTCCTGGTCTCCCAGCTAGTTGTAAAGTGGCCAAAACCTTTTTAAAACCTTTAAAAGACTAGCCTGACTAGGCTAAGACACAAGTTACGCCGTTTCTTTCAGCAGGGAAATGTCATTATTTCCAGCATTTGGAAAATAAAGCTTCTGTGATATGATTAACTTACTCCATAACTTCATGTAAGTGCATTCATGTGTCAAATTGAGTTCAATAGTGTCAGGAGGTAGTGCCGTATTTAGTGCTCTACCACCGGGTTGCAATCAGCGCGTTGACTGGACTTCGGTTGATCTGGCTGCAGCGGGTTTATCATCGTCTCCGTGGTTCTGCGGAAGACTCGCTCGCGTCTTCCGTTTCTCCTTGAAGCGTCCGGAGCGGGACACGGTGAGATTACGGCGATTGGAGCTCTCGTTGAAAGTAGGCTGAACAGCGGAGTCGTCATATGTTTCGTCGCTCGGTAAGCAGTTGTCCGCTTCTTTCGCTGGACGTGTCGGCGAAGTGAGCCGCTGGTCCGGGTCAGCGGAGGGATGCTGTGTGAACTCTGCTGAAGTCTGACTGCGAAGGTCCTGTTCCAGCTTCGCCGCCGATTCTCTGGCTGCCTTTCTCCTCTTGCCCACGAAAGACCTCCACCAGGGAGCTGTTTTCTCAGTCATTGTTAAAACTAAACAGACAGTAAATAAACAGATATGATCAAGTTACTCCTTTAACCTTAAAACTGGACGAACTATGTATAGCTATTTTTAGGTGTACCTACCATTTAATTGTAATATATAAACCCACGCTTATGACACTATGACGTAAGAACAACAATAGACACAACACGTCTATTCAAGAATAACAACAACACAGTGTAATCTGAGATTGATGTGTAATAGATTAGGTTTAATATGCTTTATTGAAATAGGCTAGGCCTATATCTCCACCCTTCACTGGATACATTAATGTTATAACATGGATATTGCTTAGGGATCAATCACAAGTAATACCCAAGGTGGAGAGAAATGTTAACTTTGTATTCAAATTGCTTTCATTCATTATGAAAGTGTACCATTTTCTTCCAACAGGTTTGATGAGATGTGCGCCATGAGAGTTACATTTAGGCCTATATTTTACATTTCTAAAAGAAAGAAAGAAAAACATTCTTTCTTATATAATATTTTACCATATAGTGGTCTAAAAGAGTCCTCCTTGTTTTATGTTTTTGTCACATGACAACAAAATGGCTTCTTGCATGTTGATTACACCATTGATTGATTAAAACTGATTTACAGATTTAAATAATAGATCATAATAAAATATTATCCAAGCTGTTTTATCATTTTTGTTGTTGTTGTTGTTGTTGTTTTTAAATCTCAGTTTCACTACCTCTGACATTTTTCTACTGTCATACAGAATAACTTTTAATTAAGAAACTGTATTTATCATATCTTGTGTATTTTCGTCATATTCTTTATGAATGGCATTTTAAACCTATTTCTGAATAACTTCATTCGTGCAAAACAAATGAGCTTCACGTCATACAAGACAAACAACCTAGGATATTGTCCTGTGATGCAGAACAGGTTTACAGCGCCATAAGCTAAAGAGAGTCTTTAACAGGTGATTCATGCCACAACAACGAACCTGATCATCAGCCTGAGCCACTCACCTGCTCAAAAATGTTGAGAACAAGATAAACGCAGCCCGAGGTTCCTCTAAATGAAAGAAAGGTGTGTTGAGACAACAGAGACGCTGAATCCTCAGAAGAAATCACGGCGCGTGAAAATCATCTTTCACTCCAACGAATCCGAAGAGTTCGATCACTGAGACGCAGTTCTGCGCATAACTCGACTGAATAGATATCTTAGTCTGTGAGAAAACGTAACATCATCCTTTGCCCCAACATCACCTGGAGGAGGTTCTGAATATGCCACGCAAAATTTGAACTTACGTGAAAGACTTTATAGTGCCGTCGCAGTTTACAAGAGTACCTGAGATTCCACCTCCGAAACTACCATGAGTGCACCTGTCCTGTCTTCTGATTGGTCGAAAGGCCTGGGGATCGGTCACGTGAGAAGAATTCAGGTAATTCTACTATGGCGGTAGGTTGGGCTTGCGGTTGCCCTGGGAACCAACATCGAGTCGCTTTTTCTTCACTGGAACTTTTTTCTTTTTTTTTTCAAGGTGGAGAGCATTCTTGTGTGATCTGAACAAACGAGCCCAACCCTCCACTACTATGTCAATGTCTATTGATAATCTGAATGTCGAATTTAATCGAGGCTGTAGCTAAAACAATTTCATATCGGGCAAAGTCAGCTTCACACAGAAGAGTAGTGTTCCCACTTCACCAAACAGTGGAGTGATGCCGCATGCCGGTCTTAAATGTTGCAGAAGTTACAATGGAAACATTATTCTAGGCTGTCATTCTTATGAATATAGAATGCAGTGTGTAGGCTATGACCAGAACAGTGACTTGTGTTATGTTTTACTGCACTTTACAGCGAATGGACAAGTAATGGTTTGACAAATGCAGTGTGAAGTTCACGCTGGTTGACTGCATTAGAAAGGATATTTAGACAAAGAGCTGAACAATCCAAGGCCTCAGTGTTGCTTATGTCACATTGATCAGTGTAGATTACATTTGTACGTAGTCTCAGGGTACTGGCATTGTTGGAGGGAATCCCTTGAGGTCTTGGAACATTTTGTCACTCCCAGTTTGTCCTGAAGTAAGAGTTTAGTGATAAACGGAAGTGTGGACTGACGCCAGTTTCTACAGTACTATTGGCCAACAATGTTTCAGTGCTTTCACCACACACATGCTGGTATACAGTGAGCCATCAAGATTTCCACACATATTTTATTTGTTTGAAGTATCTCGTTCAGTCTCTGTTTCGGTCTTTCTCACGTTCACAAAGAGAATCACAGATATACATTATATATTCATCACATTAAATTCTGAAAGATAAACTTATGTTTAAGCATACACTTTTTCACAGTGTACATTAGTACATAACATACATTTCCACAGTGATGTTTAATATAGTTTACAGTAATGCAGCTTTAATTTATATAGATTAAAATAGAGGCTTTCAGATAGCATAAAATTTAATATCAATTGCAATAATATTGCTGAAATGATAGATTGCAAACTGAAAATCTGCTTGCTTGCATATATTTGTAGTTGTAAATCTATAGGTTTATAGATAGATAGATAGTTGTGTATGAATAGATAGATAGATAGTTATATAGATAGATAGATAGTTGTGTATAGATAGATAGTTATATAGATAGATGATAGATAGATAGATAGATGCAGATTTTTAGTTTCAAATCTATAATTTTATAGATAGATAGATAGATAGATAGTTGTGTATAGATAGATAGATAGATAGTTGTGTATAGGTACATAGATAGATAGATGATGCAGATTTTTAGTTTCAAATCTATAATTTTATAGATAGATAGTTGTGTATAGATAGATAGATAGATAGATAGATAGACAGATAGATAGTTGTGTATAGGTACATAGATAGATAGATAGATAGATAGTTGTGTATAGGTACATAGATAGACAGATAGACAGATAGATAGATAGATAGATAGATAGATAGATAGATAGATAGATGTGTATAGGTACATAGATAGACAGTTGTGTATAGGTACACAGATAGATAGATAGATAGATAGATAGATAGATAGATAGATAGATAGATAGATAGATAGTTGTGTATAGGTACATAGATAGATAGATAGATAGATAGATAGATAGATAGATAGATAGATAGATAGATAGATGCAGATTTTTAGTTGCAAATCTATAGATAGATAGATAGTTGTGTATAGATAGATAGATAGATAGATAGATAGATAGATAGATAGATAGATAGTTGTGTATAGGTACATAGATAGATAGATGTGTATAGGTACATAGACAGATAGATAGACAGATAGATAGATAGATAGATAGATAGATAGATAGATAGATAGATAGATAGATAGATAGATAGATGCAGATTTTTAGTTGCAAATCTATAGATAGATAGTTGTGTATAGATTTAGATGGATAGATCTAGATTATATTTTGTAATAATTATGTTTTGTTTATGTCTTTTAATTTCATTATTCTGAATGTCTCTAAGAATGCTGATTTGCTTATATATTGTGTTTGTAAAGACTGAGCAGAGGCTCTTTGCTGGGTGGCCTGCAGGGTCAACCTGGGGTCATCTGAAAGACAGATGGAAATCTCCAGGTTTCAGAAGATGACTGGATGGGTCAGAAGGGGAATGTTCAGGAATGCAACTCCAGTTATAGTTTCTATGCACCAGCAAACGACACGGGAAGTTAAGCCAAGGAATGCCATCTGAAATAGTCTCTGCTCCCTGTGAGGTGGTACCGGGTACAGTGAGGAATGTCACCCATAACAGTTTCTCAGTTTTTGAGTGCATATGTGAAACGAAGAGAAAGAATGAGAGTGAGAAGAAGAAAAAAGGAAATATCCAGGAATGTGGTTTCCACAGTATCAGTCAACACTAAGATAAAGAGAGAGGCTGTACAGGAAGAGTTTGCAAAATATCTGTGTCACCAGCCCTGTCGCATACTTGGGGGACTCCCTCTCTTCCACAGGGATCGAAACCACACACACTGCACATGCTAGCCACATTACATGCAATTGATATGCACTGCACATAAGGTAAATAAAGAGTTGTGCAACATACATGTTTAGAAAAACTACACGTTTCTAGCAAAACTGTATATTCATACAGAGTGAGTGTTTTGTATTGCCAAATATTGCTAAATTATATACATACATACATTTTAAGAGATATCTATGTACGAACACACACATAAAATGTGCACACATTGATATTTGATTAGAGGTAAAACATTCACATGAGAACGAGAGCGACATACCAGTCTTTCAGTATTGAGGAAACTCAATACTGAAATACAAACAAACCCACTGAATGATTTCACTAAATCACTTCACTTCTGCATCCATCTATCGCTTGATCGATCAGTCTAAAACCTTTAGATCTATGTATCTATGTATCTATCTATGTATCTATCTATCTATCTATCTATCTATCTATGTGTCTGTTTTTTCTTTCTTTCTTTCTTTCTGTCTAACTATATTGGTTTCATTTTCAAGTAGTGTTGGGCACTTTCTGGTTGTCAAATTTTGTGGAACATGTTTATTGTTAATATATTATATTTAAGAGGAAGTGACATAATACATCCACAAAAAAATACCTCAAGACCAGTCAGTTAAAACTAAAGGAAAAACTTGCTCAGAAAGATGAAGTTAATGTGTTTGTTTGCAGCTGCTGCTTTAATATTTTGTATAAAATGCAATAAAATGCATAAAAAGTGTGTGTGTGTGTGCATGTATGTGTGTACCTGGTATTTATCACGTTATGAGGGACCAAACAGGCTTTAAAAATCATGCAGAATGAGTTTTTTTGAGAAAGTAAATGTGTGCACAGTCTCCTGTGAGTGCTAGGTTTAGGTATAAGGTAGCTGTAGTGCGATAGAAATTAAGGTTTGTACAGTATAAAAACCATTACGCCTATGAAATGTCCCCATAAAACATGGAAACACAACATGTGTGTGTGTGTGTGTGTTTCTCAGTGTATACTTTTCAAACATGCTCCATTCAGCACTGGCCTGCACAATGCATTGCTGAAGTAGTAACAGGTGCATCATTTAGTGTTTGCTTCGAGGTGTTTTATTTCAAATGGACTATCAAAACAAAAAGGCCTTGGCTGAAATATGGTTAATATGTCATCTCTCTCTCTTTCTGTGTGACCACTCCCTCTCTCTGCCTTTTCTCTCTCTTTCTCTTTGAGCTTGAGAGAGTAAGAGAGGACAGAGAAAAACAGCCTGTTGAACTGGTAGAGTGGGTCTCCTCATTCAGAAACACCAATTTATCTCACTGTACAATGTGCTTACTCTGTGAATGTGTGTGTGCATACGTGTGCGTGAGTCATCTGTATTTTTGCATGCTCACCCGCTAGTGTATAGTTGTTTCACCTTGTGTCTAAAAATGAATGAGAGCTGGGCAATTTTTAATGGAAAAAAGAGCATAAAATGTACATGAAATATTTACGAATATGTCATAAATCAAATAAGCAAATTTGTTAAACTCATCATGTGAACTCTTTGTGCAGACAACCAGATGCACCCAATGAAGCACAAGAAGCTCTTTGGATAATAGTAAATTTGGGTTTTGAACAAATTTGTGTTAATGCAGCTTGAGTGCTGTTGTTATTAAAGCAAATGCATTCTGAAATTAATCATTTTTACTTAAACAAATTTAAATGTTGATAATGTCACTTAATGTCACAATGTAACGAAATAAGGTCACAATGTAACGAAAAAAGAGCGTTTTACCCTTCCGTGCATATTTTTTACATTGTCCTGTCATTTCTATGTTAAGACCATTGTCGTTTAAATAGCTGTTTTCACAACAAAAACACAACAGTTCTTGTTCACATGAATAGCAGTTGAGTTTGGAAGCACCACATAAAGCAAAAACATCATCGGCAGCTGTTTTTTTCTTACAAAACCTTAAAGATGATTATAGCCTAATGTTTTGTCAGGCTCAACCACGTTAAATGTACACAATACTACAAAACAACCAGCAGATGGCGCTGCGCGCATTTACTCATGCACTGGCAGAAGGAACAATAACATCTTGAAGCTTGTGTTCTTTTTGATTCTTATCAGCATTATTAAACCCTCACATTTGTTTTAGCTATTCTTGCGTGCGTGTGTGTGTTATCTAGAAAGAGTAGAGATTAAAGGAATCACATCAGCGTAATGATGGGGAACATCAAACTCACAAGAGCTGCTTACATTCCTCTGTCTCACACACACTCGGTTTCTTTCTCCCCCCCCCTGCATCTCTCTTGGTGTAAAGGTTTTAATTTTTTCCAGATGTAACCCTTTACACTGGCAACACTCAGGAGAACAACGGATACTTCTCTCTAAACCATCTGTGGCTGACCATTACAAGGTTGATGGTTTGTTTCTTCCACGCCTTACAAACGGTACAGTATTTGCGTAAAACAAAAACAGCGGTAAAGAGTTTAATACCGTCATGAAACGTAACATTAAATCACTGTGACCAGTAGGTGCTGTTATGGTTAGACTACTGTTGTTTCACTGTTTACCGACCACTGTGACATGAGAGACAGAAGTGTGTTTTATCAGCCACAGTTCACAGCCACTGAGACCTTTGAAAATTGGGGCAAAACTCTGGGAAAATTTTGTGTAGTTTCAGTGTTAGGTAAATAGACGTTAGATTAGCGCCATGTTTAATTGTTGACAGAAAGAAAAGGAGGCTGTCAGGGAAAGTAGCCCACAGCGCGTTCAGTGGATTGTAATGTGCGATTGTTTAGCTCTACAAAACATATTTTATATATATATAAAAAAAGATAAAACAGTTTTGAAAAAAGTGAATTGCAAAAATTACACTTTTAGGACCTTTTTTTTAGGACCCACTTTTTCCTCCGTAAGAACGACCGCGGCCTTTGTAAATTGTATGGGTCTGGTTTCCATCTCATCTGCTTCCAGCTATTTTTAGCTGTACAAAACTACTATCTTAATGTTTTATCTTAATTATGAACACACTGGTTTGTAGTGCAAACAGTTTTATCATTTACTAAGCATTTATTCTTTTCGTTATTTCCCTAGAGTGTTTTCACGACGTGTCATTGGTCGCCATATTGGCTGGACACTGAACGTAAACAATGCCACTGAACTGAACGAAACTAGCATATTTTGCTGATTATTGCTGCTGAAAATAGTCAATTATTGTCATGTTATGGGCATAGACTGTAAAAAATATGGACGTAGTGTCCGTGACTTCACCCGTAGGTTTCTGAAGAGCATTTTTGAAGCTCTTAGTGGGCAGGAGTCTGCGGTCGCCATCTTGGAATCGCGTCACTGCACGTCACTCCCGGATGATCGAAAATGGGCAAAGAGGCGGGACGTGGGTGGAGCTGGTTGCTGAAACCACGCCCACATAGAGCAACGGTGGTGACAGCAGTGGCAATCCACCTGTTACTCAAGTGGCCACGCCCTAAATTATGCAGAACTTTAAGGCTTAATATAATTTAAATGGATGTGTTATAAAAAAATTCACCCCCCCTTACAGTTGTCATGAAGGGTAAAATTAGCTATATAGACCAAAACCACTTTTTGTACCAGGCTGTAAACATATTTTTTTCTGCTGTAAAGTTGGGCATTTTAACATGGGGAGTCTATGGGATTGACCAGTCGATGGATTGCAGTTTTAGTCACTTCCGCGTCGGCTTCAAGAGGGAGACTGCACAAAGTTATAACAAATCAAGGAGTAGAGTGCAAAAAACTGTTAGGTTAATATCTTAATTAATACTGCTTGTACATATCTTTACCACCTATTAACTTGACTAGTGTCAAAATATTGCACCCTTTCCTGCTTACAAGGCCATTCTCTATATAATTTAGCAGCTTCCACACATTTGTTCAGTGGTTTAGACAGCATAAATTAGCAGAACAACGTATTCAGTAGTACATTGACTGTGCAATCCATGTCTGACGTCTTTCCGATGTTGAATCAAGATACCTTCTGATATTCATTCATGTTTATTTTGACTACGTGCCGCTCGAACTGAGGTGCTACAGTGATCTATCACAAGACATTAAAGAGCCACAAAACGGTATTTATTGTTTGAATTTCTTAAAAAATTACAAAATTAGAAAACTGCGACTTTTTATACCAAATGTAACCTGCTCTGTCTTGTCTGTTGGTGCTTTGTCAGTTTTTTACATAATGTGTGGCATGAACACGCTATGGCTTGATGGACATAGCTACAGTAACGTAGGGGTCAGTTATGGCATAAATTTAGATTTTTGAGTGAACTATCAATGGCCATGATGTTAAAAGATACCCAAGGACACACATACACACTCACTGTAAGCATAATAGTGACGTAAGTTAATTTTTGCCTGTTTTACTTTCTCAGCAGGTTGTCAGAACTAATAAGATTTGTGCATTGACTCCACAAATGTACACAGGCTCATACTGTGTAAAGGGCAGTAGAGAGTTAAAGTCTGTGCAGCAGATCTAGGTTAAAGAACTTAATGACCCAACCAGCTGCTGCTCATGTCAACCCCTCAAATCTCTCTTTTCCTTTTCTCCCCCCTTTTCTCTTGTTCTCACGAATACCGATACAGAGATATACATAGTTGCAAGAGCTGCAAAATCTTGAAGACAGACAAGAATATAAAATAGTTAATTTATCATTACTTTCATTTGTCACAAAGGAGTACAACAAATGCCCATGTGCATATGAATGGCTTATTGTACTGTTAGAAGAGGCTTGGGATATTATCATCTTGCATTTGGTTTTTAGGGTGAATGAGTGACGTTAAATAAGCGATGTGTTTTCATGGAAAGCTGTTGTTCATCAATAAGGCAGCATGTGTTTCCAATAGGCAACCTCCCTGCTTTCTCAGAGAGGGTGAACGTTACTAAGAGACCTGCACCCCCATGAGAGAGAGAGACTAAAAATGAGATGTGTTTAAGTGTGTGTACGCATATATGTTTGTGCTGTGAGTTGTAGCAACACTATGAAAATTAATTCCAAAACAAAACTGTACAGATAATTTACTCACCCCCTTGTCATCCAAGATGTTCATGTCTTTGTTTCGTCAGTCGATAAGAAATTATGTCTCTTGGGGAAAACATTTCAGGAGTTATCTCCATATAGTGGACCTCAATGGTGCCCCCAAGTTTGAACTTCCAAAATACATTTTAAATGCAGCTTCAAATGACTCTAAACAATCCTAGGCAAGGAAGAAGGGTCTTATCTTGCGAAACGATCTGTCATTTTCAGAACAAATTTACAGTTTATATAATTTTTAACCTCAAATGCTCATCTTGTCTCGTCTCTGGGATACGCATGTGAACTCTGTGTAATCCAGGTCAATACAGTCAGGGTATGTTGAAAAACTCGAAAAAAGGCGTTTGATCTTCTTTGCATGTTCATGTTATAAACACTGGTTCATTACTTCTGCAGCGATGTAGGACGATTTTGAAGTTAGGGAAGAAAACGAGATGGGGAAGAAAACAAGTTTTTTGACATACCCTAACTGTATTAACTGAGTTCACGCAGACGTAGTCAAGACGAGCGTTTGAGGTTAAACAAGTATACAAATTGTCAATATGTTTCGAAAATAACCAATTGTTTTTCTAGATAAGACCCTTTTTCCTCAGCTCATTTAAAGCCATTTGAAGCTGCATTTAAACTGTTCAAAAGTTCAAACTTGGGGGCACCATTGTAATCCACTATATGGAGAACATTCCTGAAATGTTTTCCTTAAGAAAGATAATTTCTTAACGACTGAAGAAAGAAAGACCTGAACATCTTGAATGACAAGGGGGTGAGTAAATTATCTGTAATTTTTTGTTCTGGAAAAAATCCTTTAAAGTCCTTTAAAGAACATTTTTGGAGGTTCTTATTAGGTTGTCACACAATAGCACCCTGTAACATTTTGAGAATGTTAGAAGATGGTTGCAGCAACCTGAAAAGAACTTTCCTAGAACACTCAGAATTTGTTTCCAAAAGATTGAACCATGTGCTAACATTTGGGGAACACTCTGTTTTTTTGTACAAGTGTATATGCATGTGATATGATTATTTTACAGTCGGCATAGTGATGCTAAAACACTCTGATTAGAGACTTGAAAACCATGTGCATCTCTGGCAACAAGCACTCTGTTACACATCCTGTCTTTTTTATTCTCCATCTGTCTCTTTCTTCTCATAGTCTCTTTCCCCTTGGTCCTTTTTATTATTTTCTCCTCCTTCTCTCTCTTTTCCATATCTGTTATGCTCTTTCCATTCCTTGCTCGGTTGTGCAATTTTCGAGGCTTATACCACATGGTTTCTTTCTCTTTCTCCCCTCTTTTTCTCCTTGATCGCATGCTGTTTATTCTTTCCAGTGTAACTTGAATTAAGCCAGTTGTGTTGTCTTGGAAGTTCATTTTGTGTACACACAACAGTTTTCTATAACATGGCTTATAGTGTGTGTCAGCTGACAAATTCATTTGAGAACTAGACAGGAAATGACCCCTCGGGTGTGGGGGTTCCTCATCGGAAACACACGCATGCATATACATCTCAGTGTGCAGAGAAGCTATACAAGTATGTTTGTCTATGCATTTTTCTCTTTCTGTTTGTTTCAAGACATTGCCATTTTAGCATAGAACTCATAACACCAAATGTGCCAATCAGATCACTGCTAACCTATAATTTCTTTGCCAAGTAAATTATGTTGTTGTTTTTTTCAGATCTAATCAGCAGTCAGAAATAATTATCAACACTGTTCACTTCAGCCCTCCTCCACGCTGAATGTTTTGAGCTAAAGGAAATATGAAACATCTGGACCTTTCACTTAGTTGAGTGGACGTTATTTACTATGTTCTTGTTGGATTTAGAAAAGTAATGAAGAACTGAATTATTCCACGATAACTTTTCTTTGACATGCTATTTCTTTGCTAATATATAACACATATAAATTCTAGGCTTTTGCACTTGAGTGAAGTCTACCCCACGCACCCAAGAGAGCTTGCTCCTCAATCCTTCCCACGACCTGGCACGCGGCCTGAGACAGAAATTTGCTCTGAAATTCCCTTTCTTTACTTTTCTATTTTTCTCTCTGTCGGTGCTTTTTAAACAAGCAGTGAAGTCCAAGATTGAGTCCTGTGGGACCTTCGTGGGAAGAACGTTCATTTGCTTTTTTCTTGCACACGTGTAGAGCAAATCAGTTCCATTTTGAAAATATAAAAGAACTCAATCATTTTCTTGATGTTCCGTTCTAGTTTGCTTTTTGTTTTTTCTTACTGCAACGCTAGTAGCACACAACAACCAGTGTTGTCCGATTCTTAGAATGACTCCTAGAAACCAGTTTGTTAAAGAGCAGGTCATATTGTATTTTAAAGTGTCCTAATATTGTGTTGGAGTCCCAACACAATCAAGGTCAAAAAACATTAGAATTTTGTCAGAATATACATTTAATATTAGAATCATTTTGCAGTGATTTCAAAACGATTTGTTCGAACTTTGAAGCAGTTCTGAACCGCAGGGCTGTAAATCCCTCCCTTCCATAAGCCTACCCTACTCTGATTGGTCAGCTGGCCAAGTCTGTTGTGATTGGTCTTTCCGTATATAATGCAAGCGAATCGTGCCCACAGCTTAAGTGTAGTTGCTAAACTGTAAACATTTCACAAAACAATAATAGTGGATACATTAGCCGAGTGTTAACGTGACTAACTGAAAAAATAACACAGTTTGTAAACCAAAATTTGTCTACATTCTTTTTTATTAAACAAAGTAATTAGAACAAGGACAGTCTTCTGTCTTCTCTGCTTCTTCTCGACATGATGTAAACACACTAACTAACAGAAGTGCTTGTGGGTAGGTCAGAGTGTTTGTATTTTTGCTGGCAGGCGGGGAATATGCTAATATATTACTGAGTGATGTTAAGGCGTTAAGGCGATTCTGAGTTGACTCTTTCTTTGAGAGACAATATCTTTATTTATCATGCACTTTTTTAATTAACAATTTTGCAGACTGTTTACATTAAAGGATAGCTACACTACAAACTGCAAAAAAGATACTTTTCGAAAACCAATATGACCTGCTCTTTAAGGTGAGTAAAAAAACTCATTAATGACTTGCTGATTCTGATTCACAAGTCATTAACTTTCAGCTGGTCTGTCTAAAATGTTTAAACCATTAGTGCTAGGCCTATTTCATAAAATTAATGAATGAAATATCAATATCAATTTCTTTTAGCATTTTCATTTCAGAATTTTTAAGGACAATAGTTTAAATTGGATTTATACTTCCTCTAAAAGTTTGTAAAATTGTTAAAGGGCAGTAAATGTAATAGGCATTGCATTTAATTTCTCCCCGTATTCTAATTATTCTACAAGAAGAATTAAAAGAATCTTTAATGCATCCTAAGGAATTGTTCATCTGAATCAGGATCTGTATATCAGATTATATACACCAGTGTGTATGTCGTTTAGTAACTGCAATGTCCACATCTGGAGTGGAGTGGGGCGGGCTGATCCGTGCCTGAACTCAAAGATGACTATGGTGTGTGTGTGTGTGTGTAATCTGCAACAGATGACTTCTTGGGGGATGAGAGGGAAATGTTTCCTCGGCTGGAGCCACATCAGCTTGCACCGATTGTAGCTAAAATTCACTATCCATTCGCCCTATAGGTAATCTAAATGTCTGCACTCGGGCGGCATTGCATCTGTAAAGCTTCAATTCCTGGCGAGGAAGAACTGGACTGAAACAAAGGAATGCACTGAGTAGCTTGTTATTTGCTCATCACTGGGATGGCATATTTTCTCTGTAACTTTCTTTTGTTCGGCAGTGGAGCGCTTTTATTCTTCGCGCCTGGTTGGGCCATTTGCCCCGAGCGATGTGAGTGCCAGCAGGCGCAGCATATCCTCTGCGCAAACCGTGGTCTACGCGCGGTGCCCAAAGCGCCGCAGGTGGAGAGCGCAGGGGACGTGCGGGTTCTCGGTCTCGCGGGAAACTTTATTCACAATCTCAGCGCGTTCGACTTAATGCGCTACGGAAACCTAATCAGGCTAAATCTCCAGTTTAACCAAATAAGGAATATACACCCGAAAGCGTTTGAGAAACTCTCGATGCTGGAGGAACTATATCTGGGCAACAACTTAATCTCCACAATACAACCCGGGACTCTACAGTCGCTGAAAAAACTCACAATATTATATAGCAATAACAACGAAATCAAGGAGTTTGTTTCCGAACCTTTTAGCCATTTAAATAGTTTGGTCAAACTGAGACTTGATGGAAACTTACTTGAGTTTTTAAAAGAATCCGTCTTCAAAGGGCTGACAAATTTAATGTTTCTGCACTTGGAATCGAACCAGCTTCGCCATATTGACCGCAATGCTTTTGCGCGGCTCGGCAAACTGCAGTTTTTAAACCTGTCAGATAATAAACAAACAGAACTGCGTGATATTTTCATGTTTTCCCATCTCAAGTCACTTACTACTCTTCTAATAGCAGGCAACCAGATAAGGCACATTGGAAATCACGTCTTTCAGAACTTGAAAAAGCTAACGAAACTTTCCTTGAGCCACAACAAGATATCAAAGCTGGACAACGAAGCGCTCAAGGGGCTCGTACGCGTTAAAGAGTTCAAAATGGACAGGAACGAGCTGACTGAGATCCCGGCTGGTCTGCTAGACCCGCTCGAGCGCATCGAACACCTCGACTTCAGTGACAATCTCATATCTCGCGTGGACCCCGGCGCTTTCAGCCACCTTTCACATCTAAAAATCTTAAAATTGAAAAACAACCGTCTTGTAAATCTCTCCGGTGGAATTTTCGCCACAAACGGCGTTTTGTTTCACGTAGAACTGAATGGAAATAACTGGACCTGCGACTGCCGGATGGAGAAGCTCAAAAGTTGGATGACGCATGCGCATTCTCAGGGAAAGCTGTTGACTGTGTTTGTGCGCTGCCTTCACCCCCCGGTGCTGGCGGGAAAATACTTGGACTATGTCAGCAACTCCCAACTAGGAAATATGAGTGCTTATTGCAAATCAGAACCTCAGCCAATGGAGAGCCGTGCAGCAGTAGTAGAGTCACCGCTTCTCAAGGAGGAAAGAGAGAAGCGAGAAGGTGAAAAACATGGAGGTGTTGGTGTCCAAGGGGATGAGGGGGAGCAAGGGCTTGTGACAACACTAGAAAGAAAGAAGAAGAGGAAACTAGTCAGCTCAAGGCCAAGACCCACAGCTGGGAAAATAGGGAATGGCTCCTTATCTGATTTTCCGACGACAATGGCTACAACAGGAATCAACCACAGCACCTTTGCTTGGGCTCCGCAGGAGCAGTTCAACCTGCCTTTACAAGACAAAGCCAAACATCATGACTCAAGAATTGAAGTGATCACTGACGCATGTCAATTCAACCGTCACTCCATTCTGAATGTTAGCGTGGAAGACGTTACTTCCAGTACAGCCACAGTGCGCTGGAGCACAGCTCCTGACTTGGAATTAGTTCATGGGAAAGAACTTCTCTTTCGGGTTTTATTTGACCGTTTCGGCCATGCTTTCCGCTTCCCACGCTATGTTTACACAGATGGGTCCGACCGGGCGGTGACCCTCCAAGAGCTCCGCCCAGACTCCACCTACATCACCTGTGTGGAGAGCGTAGTGGGTGGAGGTTTGTGCCAGGTTGCCCCCAGAGATCACTGCACTGGATTTGTCACACTTTTGCCCTCGGTGACAAGCGAGATTAACCTACAGCTCATCACAGTAGCAGCCCTGGCGGCCAATGCACTGCTCCTTCTTCTGGTGGGCGGAGTCTGGCTGGGGCGTGTGTTGAAAAGGCGGATCAGAAGCAGGAAGTCATCCGCTCATGCACATGTACGTCACATGTACTCAACCAGACATCCTTTTCGCTCAACCGTGGCCACAACTTGTGTCTCTTCTGAATTCAGCGGTTACCAGAGTGGCAGACAACTGGCTGAAGACGGTGACCTTATCCAGTTCCCCGGCGACCGCTTCTTTGACAACAGCCATGCACGAAGAGATGATGATGTCATAATGCTTAGATACTCAGACTGAAAAGTAGTGTGTGAAAATAATAGACATTTGTGGCAAAAAAATCATTGAGTAACCACAAAAACTCTGCAAATATTTTTCTTTTTTTTTTCATCTTTTCTTTTGATTGATTGTCTAGGCCTCAGCTGCTGGTTGGCAGAATTGCTTGGTTTTTGGCACGAATGTATTTCTGTCATTGTAGATAATATATTACTTATTTACCCTGTACAGATATAATGCAGTATTCCAGGCATGTATATCAATTGTAACCTGGGACCACAAAACCAGTCATAAGGGTCCATTTTCTGAAATTGAGATTAATCTGAAAGCTGAATAAAATAGGCTTTCCATTGATGTATGGTTTTATTGCTAGGATAGGACAATATTTGGCTGAGATACAACTATTTGAAAACCCAGAATCTGAGGGTGCAAAAAAATCTAAATGTTAAGAAAATCGCCTTTAAAGTTGTCCAAATGAAGTTCTTAGCAATGCATATTACTAATCAAAAATTAAGTTTTGATATATTTATGGTAGGAAATTTACAAAATATCTTCATGGAACAAGATTTTTACTTAATATCCTAATGATTTTTGGCGTAAAAGAAAAATCAATAATTTTGACCCATGCAATGTATTGTTGGCAATTGCTAGAAATATACCTGTGGTATGACTGGTTTTGTGGTCCAGGGTCACAACTGGTGAGGTACAGCACAGGAAAAGTCTTTTGACACATTTTATACATTTCACTTTTATGGTTGTTTTTGATGTTGTTTTAATAAATATATAGTCATTATTAGTGACTGTGTAATGGTTTCCATGTATTTTTCTTTATAATTAATTCAATTTAGACATCTACATTTCCACAGCAGACCATTCCTTACGAAATGTAACCATGGTTTTACTACAAATGAAACACAAAAACACTATGGTTAAACCATGGTAACCACAAATTAACCATGGATTTGCTACACTAACAATGTCGTTTAACAATGGTTATACAAAATGATAATCAATATGCCCAAAACCACAGTTATTACACTTTTACTACAACAAAACAATAATTAATTTTCGTAAGGGTCAGTCAGGTTTAGACGCCATATTGAATTTTTACGCGGATGAAAACGAAGCTGTGAAGGATAGGCCTAATATTGTATGATATACCACATAATTTTAACAACTATTGAATTTGCCTACCTAAGTTTTCCCCCTCAGAAATACATTCGCTATGTTGATAAACAACAGTACAATTTACTAAATGCACTGTACATCTATTCATCGTAGCCTCGTTTTAACTCATGTCAAAAATTGGCGCTACCCTGACGAAAAGGTCTATACAAAACTGCTACATTAATACATAAATCTCACCATAAGATGGCGCAATAAACCACATTTCACAAAACTTGGACTGCAACACTTTCAAGCCACATTTCAGTGTCAACCCTGAGAATAAAACAGCAAAAATATAATACACTAAAGGCAGCAGTTGTATCAAAGCATTATAAAGTTAATAGTTTGAACCATGAAAAAAGAGATCAAAAGAGATGGATATAGATATTAAGTGCTTTTAATTAAAAATGGCCACAAATGTGTACAAAAATAGATAAATATTTCAAAAAAACCTGTACATGCATAAAACAGTTTAAACCTGCATAGTTAACAAACAATCATTTTTTCCCACATTGCCTAGATTGACAATTCCATTACACAGAATGTATAGCCATGTAAATGCTTTATCTAAGCTTATTTTTTCATAAGAGATGGTACACATGCTTGCATGTCATTTCCAGGAAATGCCAGTATTGACATTTTGATTGTCGCTGAGCCAGTTAGTGTGAAATGATTGCTATGCTGTATTATTTTAGAAGAATACTGTAAGACATTCAGAGTGCCATGAGTGTGATTAGTAATACATGATTCTTTTACTGTCATGATTCTGATGTTGGCTCTGTCTATATAAAATAAGCTGCATGTTATTCTATAAATCCGAAATTCACACATGATCCTCTAAGCGCTTTCTTAGGTAATGTGATACCTGATAATTCACCAAGAGGCCTCTTATAATATTTACAGCGAAGACAAACATGTAACAATCAGCTTTAGCTGCATCATCATAAATTTATAAAACTAGAGATTCCTATTTACAATTACAAATTTACAACTGCCCTGATTCAATGCATTTCACACGGCCTTGCCATTAGTTTCAGGATTTAGCGCACACAGCTGTCACTGAAGCTATCAAAGCGTTTACACTGAAAGTGGCCAAAAACAAAACAAAACACACATATACACACAAATGTGCACACATACTCTAGGAGTAAAACTAGATGAGTGTCCCTGAGAAAGATCGGCTATAAAAAAGCACGAGGAAGAGTGTGAGAAGACAAAAAGGGAGGGTGAGAGACAGCTTTGAGAATAAGAAAACTAAATTTAATGAGGGTAAAAGGACAGTTTGTTTTCCAACACTGCAATGAATCACAGTGAGGTAAAATAAAACATGGAGAAATCCTTTTGACCCTCGGCTGATTACCTGAGATGTCAAGGGCCACAAATATAAACAGACTTTTCATTTAATTATTCTAATTCAACATTTCACACATATATGTGATGCATACATTCCCTTTTAGTCATAAATCCAAGTTTAAAACACTGGATTAAATATTTTACTGTTCTGTTTTGCGTTTGCAGTGACGGGTACCTGTTTGGTCGTAGGTGCCCTGACCATATGGCTCTAAAGAAGGGTCATATTTCTGTGTTCTTATCGGTTTCTGTCCATGTAGAAGCATGTTATAATTGTGTGTTGCCAGCGGGGTGTGAGTGTGGGGTGAGGTGAGCATGTGGTAAATTTGAACTTGATGTTGAGATGCTGTTGTGTTGGATGGCATGTTGCTGGACCGGGCTTCCTGTTGGACTACCTACTCCACCTAAACAGAAATAAGAAAGAAATCAATCAAAATAAGAAATTTTTAATATACAGTTAAGGTCAAATGTTTACATACAACTTGCAGAATCTGCAAAATGTGAATTTCTCATACAAAATGTATGTATATTTTTTTATTTAGCATTGATTTGAACAAGATATTTCACCTAAAAGATGTTTACATATAGTCTACAAGAGAAAATAATGTTAGCCCTGTTCAAAAGTTTACATACGCTTGATTCTTAATACTGTGTTGTTACAGAAGGTTCAAACGCTCACTGATGCTCCAGAAGGAAACACAATGCATTAAGAGCCAGGGGTGAAAACTTTTGAACAGAATAAAGATGCGTATATTTTTCTTATTTTGCCTAAATATCATATTTTGGTCATTTAGTACTGCCCTTCAGAAGCTACAGAAGATACTTACATGTTTTCCAGAAGTGAAGACAAAATAAGTTTACCCTGATCTTCAAATTCAAAAAGTTTTCACCCCCCCATCTCTAAAATCCATCGTGTTGCCTTCTGAAGCATCAGTGAGTGTTTGAACCTTCTGTAATCGTTACATATGAGTCCTTCAGTTGTCCTCAGTATGAAAAGATGGATCTCAAAATAGTACGGTCATTGTTGGAAAGGTTTCAAATGCACAAAAATGCTAAAAAACCAAAGAATTTGTGGGACCTGAAGGATTTTTGTGAAGAGCAGCAAACAGTTTAACTGTACAGGCCAAACAAGGGACTCATGAACTATCGCTAAAAAACCACACAGCTGTGGATCATTCAGGTAAGAACACAGTATTAAGACTCAAGTGTATTTAACTTTTGAACGGGGTCATTTTTATTATAAATAAATCTTTACTATTTATTTTTCAATTAATTTTTTCTTTGCATTATTTAAATATATAATTTAGCATTCCTAATTGTCATATAAATAATTGGTACAGTGTAAAAAATCATAGTGACCAAAAACATGCATAATTTTTAATTTATTATTATTTTGGGGTGAAATATGACTCAGACATGTCTTTCACAGGTTTTAATGAAATATCTACACTAGTATGTGTGAGAAAGCAGGAGAGATTGAGAAAATGATTCACACTTACTCTGGTTTTCTCGCTGTCTCACAGAAACAGGACAGTCTTTATGTGCAAGAAGAATTTGCTTCAGTTGAGTGACTTCTGTCCTCAGTGATGTCACCTCATTCTAAGAGAAGACAAACACATATACATAAACAAAGCGGCAAATGCAAGAATCTACCATGAGCGTTCAGTTGTGTTTAAAATCGCAAGGTAGGTTGTGTGTGTGTAAATGTACCTGCAGCTGTAAGTTAGTGTGTGTAAGTTCCTCGGCCTTCCTCTCCAACGACATCACCCAGACCTTTCTCTTCTGTCTGCACCGTGTGGCAGCAGCCCTGTTTCTCTCCAGAAACTTCCTTCTGCGCTCATCTGGGTCTTCCTCTGCTGTCCGTCGGCGTCTGGCCGTGGGCGGCTGTGGAGGAGATTGCGGGCAGGGGGTATGGTTTGGTGTGGATGACATCTATAAAACATAAACGTTATGTTAAATATTGCAATAGATTGATCAAAAACAGTAAAAATCAGAGTTTGACCTAGACCTGTGTAGGTATCGGCTGATGTGAAAGGGGAGGGGGGGTCTGGTGGGTGGAGCCATGATGCAAATGAGCAGGTGGAGAGTGGTGAGCATGGCTGTGATGTGATTGGTCCTGACTTTGATGTTGATGTGCGAGCCTTTGTGGTGATTGGCTGTGGCAGTGCTGCTGGTATGCGTGATGATGAGATGAGGATTGTAAATGCGACAGTGGGTGCTGTTGTGACGACATCATCTCCATCATGTGGCAAAGAGGATTCTGACTGCCATTGGAAACCGCAGGTTGGCTGTGGGCTGGTATGACCTTTGACCTCTGAAGGATTAGAGACGGGGAGAGATGGGTCAGAATGGCTCCGGGGGTCACTGTCAACATCATTGTCATGTAACACTGTGGCTAATTCACGCTATTTAAATAGGGCAAGATTGGCTTTACCAACTTTTACAGGGAACCATGTGTTTTTAATTTCTACATCTAAGGTTTCCTGTGTGTGGTGATTGTTTGCGATGGTAAGATTACTTGGCACTTTTAAGTTTTTCAAAACACAGGGAATCTACAAAGACGTCTTTGAAAAGTCTGATGATAACCAGGTCAAGCTGAAACCTTTGAAATTCAATCCCCTCCACTTTCTGAAGAGAAAGAGTGTGTGTGTGTGTGTGTGTGTGTGCATAAATGCTGCTTTTTTAACAAGCAACATTGCATGTGTCTAAATTGGATAACTCAATCAAGATGTCTACATTAGTTACAAAGCACTGTGGCATTATAACCCCTGACTTGTAATGTTTCTATAGAGACATCATAATTCTGTATCCATGGAGTCAAATCATTAGTATGCGGCTGTACCTGAAGGGAGGAGCATGAGCCAGAGGGGGTGGGGCCTGGTATGCCAATCATACTAGAGTTCATTGACAACTGCGCCTCCATCTGTCATTTTTAAAAACATGAAGTTATTAAACGATGCAATAAGAAAAAGAGGTATTATTTCGATTAATATTTTACTTTGCTGATTGGCTTTGAAATGCTTCCAGGTCTACTTACATTCATGGCTGATGTCCCAGGCAAAGCATTTGTCTGTCTACTGTGCAGACAACTGGGTGCAGATCTGTAATGTTAGAGGGATTAGCAGAGAACAAAAGAAAAGTAGAACACAGGTTAGGAAGTTTACACAGGGCTGCTACAAAATGTGAAAAAAGTAAATACAATTTACACTGGCAAATTCTGTGTAAGCATGTAATGCTGCATTAAAGGGATAATTCACCCAAAAATGAAAATTCTGTTGTTCCAAACCTGTAAGACCTTTGTTCATCTTCTGAACACAAATTAAGATATTTTTGATGAAATCTAAGAGCTTTCTGACTCTGCATAGACAGCAATGCAACTACCATGTCCAAAACCCAGAAAGGTAGCAAGGACATCATTAAAATAGTCCATGTGGCACCAGTGGTTCAACCGTAATGTTATAAAGCTACGTGAATACTTTTTGTGCACAAAGAAATCATAAATAACAACTTTATTCAACAATTTCTTCTCTTTTGTGTCAGTCTTCAACATGCGTTCACGAGAGTACCACGACACATCAATGTCCTTATTACCTTTCTGGGCCTTGAACGTGGTAGTAACATTGCTGTCTGTACAGGGTCAGAAAGTTCTTGGATTTGATCAAAAATATCTTAATTTGAGTTCCAAAAATGATTGAAGGGTTTGAAATGACATTAGGGTGAGTAATTAATGACAGAATTTTCTATTTTGGGTGAATTATCCCTTAAAAGACCAAAATATTTTGGGTCTCATAGTATTAGAGATAGATATAGCACTGCGTTGCATTAAATCTTTTTGACTTGTTACAATGCATACAATTTGTATCCTCCAAATATCTGTGTAAAAGCACTTTTCAGTTCAAATCTTGACCTTTAATGGGAAAATGAGAATATGGGGGTATTTTGGTAATGATAAATGGTAATACTCACTGTTTGTTTGAAGTGGAGTATGTGGCAGTGCATTGAGATTGAGGCTGTGAGCAGTGCGTGTGGAGCTGGTTCTGGTTGAGATGAGCCAGAGCGCACTGCTGCTGTTGCTGAGGTTGAAACTGATGATGTTGACTATGCTGAGACTGTGTCTCAGTGTGAGGCTGGTTCTGACCTGGCGCCTGCACAGGAAAGTTCTACAAGCAAGAAAATATCAGAATTTAGGAAGCACATATATGCAAAATATTCTATTAATATTTTTACAAATACACTACCAGTCACAATGGTAAGGTTTTTATTGTTTTTTAAAAGAAGTCTCTTCTGCTCACCAAGCCTGCAATTATTTGATCCAAATGACAGCAATTTTTTTTTCAATATATTTAATATATTTTAAAATGTAAATTATTCTTGTAATTTTTAGACATTTTAGCTGAATTTTAGCATTATTCCAGTCATACGATCTTTCAGAAATCATTGTAATATTTTGATTTGCTGCTCAAAAATATTTTTTATTATTATTATGTTGAAAACAGCTGAGTAGAATTTTTTCAGGTTTCTTTGATAAACATAAAGTTCAGAAGATCAGCATTTATCTGAAATAGATTTTGTAACATTATAAATTTCTTTATCATCACTTTTGATCAATTTAAAGCATCCTTACTAAATAAAAACATTAATTTCTATAATTTCATTGCCAAAAAAAAGTAACGATGCTGAAAATTCAGCTTTAAAATCACAGGAATAAATTACATTTTAAAATATATTCAGATTTAAAAAAAAAACAGTTATTTAAAATAGTAAAACTAGTTCAAAAATTTTTACTGTATTTGCTGTACTTTGGATCAAATAAACGTAGGCTTGGTGAGCAGACGAGACGAAATCTTACTGTTGAAACATTTTGACTGGTACTGTATATTAAGAAATGCTTCTTTTCCTTGCTCTGTCTTGCCCGTGTGTGTAAGTGTATATGAAAACTGATATTTAATACTCCTAATCTGATCCTCTGATAATCTGAGCTTGATTTTTCCTACTACAGTCCACATGAACAAACACAAGCAAGTGCAGAATATTTACTACTACTTCACACAACATAGACTATATGCAATTATTTATTCACATTTGTGTAAGCTTTTGAAACATGCATTTCCTCTCACCGGTTTGGTCTCCTCCTCTGCCCGTGACTGGTTAAGCTCCAGGTCAGTAAAGAGGCCCACTTCCTCACAGTCCCGTAAGAAACGGGTTGGAGTTGGAGTCTGATCTGCAGATAAATAGAGAGTACATGTTTACCACAAATGCAAACAGCATCAGATTACACACACAAAATTCCACTGGCAATATATATTAAAAACACAATAGAGATTTTTATTAATTAAGGCACATTTCATTCACAACAGTAATTCAAAGTGATTTACATAAAAATAATAATAAAATAGTCATAACAAGTGTATAAGAAATGAAAATAACAATGAACAATAAAAAATAAATATTGAAAAAATGTAAACACACACACATATATATAAGTTGTTTTATGTATGAAAACAAATATGAAAATGTGTATTTATCTATATTTCTATGGAACATAGACTAAACACATGTAAACTGAGGAGGCATAGGAAATTTCTCAAGGTCAAGGAACAAAAACTTTAGATCAGTAGATCGATATCAAGTAACCTCCAGGCATTCTAAACAAATGTAGAGAAACTAGCCCTCTTCTCAATGTCATGAGCGGAACTTGTCTAAAGTAATCTTCTGGCATGCTCAAAAATGTTAAAAATTAACCCTGTGTCATAAACATGAGCCTGATTTTGCTCTTGTTGTTTTGGTAATTTAGGGCTAGTCTAAACTAAACTGCTTTTTCTAAGCTACTATGAAAGGGGTCAGAAGGTAAAGTCCTTCTTTTGTTTTTTATGTAAATGTTTCTGTCGCTGCAATGATGGCTCACAGACCCCAGAGGTCAAGGGTCAGGCTGATGTTTACATGTCAGACATTGGGTTTCCAGGGTAACAGACATGTCTAAAACCTAAATTAAAGGAGATGGAGAGCGTGACCTATCATGACACACGTTTGCTTTTCACAGGCTCTTGTATTACTGACCTGCGAGTTGTAGGTTGATACTCTTTAGCTGCACAGCTTTATTAGTTAGTAATAATAAAACATTACCCTTTGATATGAGTGGGTAATGTGTGCTTTTGAAAGCTTACCTGAAAGCATACTGTCACACTTAATAGAAGGGAATTTTAGGGTCATCTCATGTTTGTGTCTGTGAATAATTAGGTGATCTTCTCTTTGGAAGCGCTACAAGAACAAGAAACAAGGCAGGCTGTGACAATGGTGAATTACATAAAAGATAAACATTTGTTCCAATATGAATCATAATCTTTCAATAGTAATTAATTGTGAAATGTGAATCAATGTAATTGATGGATAGAACTTGACAGCATACACACTCAAAAAAATTCAGCCTGCTAGATCATTTTATTGGGTTCTTTTTAATATTTTTACAGAGGTGCTGGGTAGTTTTCTTCACTCTAAAAAAATGCTGGGTTATTTTTTTAACCCAAATGCTTTTTTTTTTCTGGGTTATTTTATTGTTTTTTTTTTGCTGGGTAGTTTTTCTGTAACTAAGCTGCTGGGTCATTTTTAATGGGTTATTAAATATTGGGTTATTTTTTCTACCCAACCCCAAATTTTATTTAATTTATTAAGTCTTTATTGTGCTGTAAATGATATTGTTTTATGCAATGCAACATACAAGGATGAGATATCTGTCAGCTGCTCAGCAGTGGTCATTTCGCATGATGGAAACGCCTTTTGCCTTGCATAACATAAATCGATATTATTCATTATAATAGTGAATTTAACTTGTTAAACAGAACATTAACATGTTAAAATATGTTCTGTAATCTCAGTACTGTTTGTTCATGGTCAGGCTATGGAGTCAGTCACGGCATCTTTCAGCTACAAATGAAACGTGAGGCGGTGGTCTGAGGTTCGTAGTTCCCCTAGCAAACAGCAGCCCATTAACGGCTTAGTTTTCACCGACACACTGGCACGAGAACTAGCACTATTTCTGTGAAAAGTGATTACAGAGAACGGCTGAATACACTTAAATTAAAATGCTACTTTTAAATGTTACATTTTTTATTTCTAAAAATGATTGTTAAATGAGTTTAAATGTCTGTAATATTGTAAACTATATTGTATTCACTGAAATAAATTTTTATTTGTCTTATATTTTTGTCCATGGGTGTTCTTGCTTAATGATAAATGTTCATGTTTTGATTGTTGTTGCCTCTATAATTCTGTGTGATTTTTAATTTTTAATTTTAAAATAAAATTTAAAGTTAAAATTATTTTATTTGCATTTTATTTTTTATTTTCCAGTCATTTTAAGCCAGCAATTTAATAATTTTTAAACAATAGTAGACTTAAATAAAACAACATGCTAGTAAAAACATTTAACCCAACCAGCTAGGTCAAAATAACCCAGCATGTGTTCTGTCCAATAGTTACCCAGTGCTGGGTTGCCAAATAACCCAAGTTGGGTTGTTTTTAACCCAGCATTGTTTATAGTGCATATAACCCATAGTTGTAGCTTAAACAATATTACAACTATCAGTAAAACTACACATCTGTTACATACCTGTGAGCATCCAGGAGCAGTGCATACATATGGCCTGTCCTGATCAACATTCATCACTGAGATCTAAAAACCTAAACATACATAAACACACACATGCACACAGACATACAAACACATGCACACAAAGGAAATGACATTATAAAGTGCTCATGACAGACAGACAGTTATAAATAACACCTAAGCAAAAACAGTGTCAAATACAGATTAATTATTTTAATTTCTCAGTCTATCTATCTATCTATCTATCTATCTATCCTACCTATGAAACAATATGAAACTATGAAACCGAACCTATTTGTATTTCTTTCAGTTCTCTATATTTTGCTCACATTTCCCTCTTTGAGTTCTCTTCTGTACGTGCTCTCTGTATATGATATTACATCATAGTCGCGCCTTATAAAAAAGATCCTGCTACTTGCCCGGTCACTCATAACGTGAGCATTCCTCTAGTCATGACATCATCATTTAGTTCAGCCGGGGCGAGAGTTTGAATTGGCAAGACGGGTCTACGGTGCTAATGCCAACCGGCCTGCAGAATGACGTAATGGCGAAACCGGAGGACTCACGCGGTGTCACGAATTTTACAAACCCAAACAACCTGATCAGACACCCTACCCGGGGCAATAATGTGTCATTTTAGCGAAGAGGGAAAAAAAAAAACATCGTAAAGTTGTCTGAATCACTGTGGAGTATGCGTGATGGGAAATGTCGTACAGGGTGTATATGGAAAAAATAATAATTTATGCAAATACTTATGCTCTCAAAACAGGCACACGTGTGCGATATAACATTTAAGCATATGGAAAATTAAAAATAAAGACTTCGAACCGCTACCTGTCAAACTGCCATTCCCCTAAAACGCGTTGTTGACAAGTTTGTTGACAGTCTTAACTAAAAACGTACGGACATTTCACAAAAGAGTCAAAACCTTATATATTCTACTACTAATTTTATCTGTTTGTTTGGTGGTGTCACACCCCCCTTAAACGGGCAGTTTACGAACATTTCAATGGAAACCGGCACTTTGACAGATACCAACTTGACAGTAAAACAACAAACAACAGCAACAAAAATCCCTACAACACTGTACAAGACACGCGTTCCGTTTGTGTTGTGAGCTAAGTGTGAAATCGCATTCACAAGCTCGAGTGTAAAACAGTAATACTAACTTACCTAAACGCACGCAGACTGAGACTAGCAACGCTCCTCGCGCTGGGACGAAGCACGCTGAAGTGAAACGCGATTACAATATGATCTATTTACAGAAGCATTACATCACCTCGCGGTGACGTCACGTGGGATTCCTGAACTTCTAAATCATTGCGGTCCGCTTTTTAAAAAGAGGAGGGGTTTCAGACCGCGCGCACCCGCCCACCGGAGGATGAAGCGGGCGTCCGATGCGGACATTGGCGCGTTGAGGGGAAAAAGGGAAGAGGGAGGCGCTTCTCTCGGTGTGCGTACTGCGCCAACAGCTGTCTGGAGCGGTGCGCGGGACGGTCCCGATTAGCGAATGGTGCGTGATGATAGAGGGAACAGAGAGAAAGTGGGCATGTATAAGCGTGTTAGCCGTTGGTTTACAACGTTTAATTACAAACTGTTCCAAGCCATTTGTTTGTTTTTTAGGTGGTCAACGATACAGACTGCATGCTTTCTTTTCCTTCTTTTTCTATGTTTACTATGTAACCGGAAAATACAATCACACTACAAACCAAACAGGCAAACATAAAGTAACTTTACTTAATGTAGATTTACTCAATGAGATTTTGTAATGTGAGTCAGACTGTTATTTATTCAAAACTGGGGGTCTGTAAATAAAATAGAAATATATCTTTAAAAATATATACACTACCAGTCAAAAGTTTGTGAACAGTAAGATTTGTAATGTTTTTAAAGAATTCTCTTCTGCTCACCAAACCTGCTTTTTGAAATTCAAAATGCAGCAAAAACAGTAATATTGTAAAATATTTTTACTATTTAAAATATCAGATTTTAATATATTTAAAAATATTATTTTTTCCTACATTTTCAGCATCATTACTCCAGTCTTCAGTGTCACATGATCCTTCAGAAATCACTCTAATATGCTGATTTGCTGTTCAAGACACATTTTTATTATTATTATCCATATTTAATTCTCTGATGAATAGAAAGATCCAATAAGCAGCATTTATCTGAAACTAAAAGCTTTGGTAACATTACACACTATACCATTCAAAAGACTGAAGTCAGTATAATTTATTTATTTATTTATTTTTTGGAAAATAAATTATAGAAATCAATACTTTTATTTAGCAAGGATGCTTTAAAATGATCAAAGTGGTGATAAAGATGTTTATAATGTTACAAAAGATTTGTATTTCAGATAAATGTTGTTCTTCTAAACTTTCTATTCATCAAAGAAACCTGAAAAAATTCTACTCAGCTGTTTTTAACAATAATAATAAATGTTTTTGAGCAGCAAATCAGAATTTTAGAATGGTTTCTGAAGGATCATGTGACTGGAGTAATGATGCTAAAAAATCTGCTTTGAAACCACAGGAATAAATTAAAATTTAAAATATATTCAAATAGAAAACAGCTATTTTAAATAGTAAAAACATTTCAAATTTTTTACTCTTTTTGCTGTACTTTGGATCAACTAAATGGAGGCTTGGTGAGCAGAAGAGACTTCTGCTTCTTCATGAAAAATCTTACTGTTCAAAAACTTTTGACTGGTAGTGTATGTCCAGACATGTTTTATAGAGCTTTGACACTGATGTCAACTTTTAGATCACTGAAAACATAAAAATAAATTTTGGTCGGTGTCATGACAATGTTAGTGGTTGGATTCCCGTTCACTTTCCATAATCAAGGCAATGGATAAAGACTTTGTGTTTTCTGAGGGAATAATTTTAGTAGACAAATGTTTCTGATTTATGCTATAGTCAAAATCGCTGCCAGGATGCTTCATAAACAAAAACGTAAAGCCACACAGTGTGACTCCATCTGTCAGAGATGTTTTATATGATGACATTAACCAGATGCATAAAGAAAAAAACAACAACAACAACAACAAAAAAAACATGTGCCAAGTATTTATTTTTGGTAAGTTCACTTAAGGAAAGTTTTCGCAGTTTAATGTAGTGTCTAACCATATTGTGTTAAACTGCTGAAAACTGATGTCATAATCTCAGATGTGTGCCAGAATGTGGATACATTCAGATTATCATGAAACTAAGGGGTGTGTCTGATGTTTCAGAACAGCGTGGTCCTTTTGTGGTAAGCGCTAGGGAAAGAGTGAAAGAAAAAGGCAGAACAAGTGGGAGGGAGAGAAAGAGAGAGCATGATTCATTAAGTCTGCTCTAACTCAGAATGCTAGTAGCTGTTTCCTCAGCAACACCACAAACAGGAAGTGGTAATGATGTCACATCAAACTCCAGCCTTAGCTGACTCCTACGTCTATGAGTATGAATCATTCACACACAGAGACAATGCAGCAGAGGACATGCACCCACAAGTCTCATATGACATCATCCATGTTTCTCCCATGATATAATTCACTTTAAAAAGGAACTGTGTCAGGTTCACCTTTTGTTTCACCATTTAAAGTATACACAATTAAATTAGTGATTCTTGCTAATAAAGCATAACAATAACCTTTACATTAATCCATGGTTTAACTGATTTACAAAAGAGAAACAGCATTTTATTACAGATGACAATAACCTTTTTTTAAACTTTTTTTATTGCATGTAAATGAATATACAGTATGTGCATGTGTGTAGCAGGTCACATGTCTGTTTGTAATTCTTCACATGAGCCTTTGTAATACTTAAGTGTGTCAAGGTAGATCTTCAAAAGTCTCAAAGATTTACTGCACATGAGTCATACTGTATTGGATCAATCAAGAATTTGAACTAGATAAATCCTGAACCCTTTGATATCATTCATGACCTGGCATGACCTCCTCGTTGTTTCTAGCATCTGGCATCGGCTGCTCAGGTCTATTTTGTTTAAGGCAGATGGTTGCATTTACTAACATCTGGCTGGCTTTACGTTATAACATTATATGATACGTCCCAAACAGTTGTCTCTAGGTTTATGAGCCCTTCGGTGCAGTCTTGGGAGTTGGTCATATATGAAGTGTATTCGCACAAAATTATTAAGCTGGAGAGAAAATATAGTATTTCAGGAGTAAATGTTTATGCAAGTCTATTTGTTTGAAAACAGTGGCATGGAAAATACTTGGTCATTTAGTCTCTCGCTTATTTACATAGGCCAACGGCAGGGAACATTTATAACAGGAAGATTTAACGGTTGATTAACAAGTGATGGTCAGCACACGGTCACTGTCACAGGCTGATCAAAGAGACATTCCTCCTGCTCTTTGTGAACGCAGCGCCTTACATGGATTCTTGTGTCACACCTGACAGATTCCCAGTCTGGTCAAGGTGGGAGGTCAACATTTTCAATTCCATTTATAGGTCTAATACTTACTGTATGACACAGTAAGTAAAGGAGTCACATGACATTCTGCAATTATGTAATCTTATTCAAATATGCTGTATTTGTTGTAATTGTGCATTCTTTATTACAGCTGAAAAGAATGCATTGAAAGATGGCTTCTAGATTAATCCAAAATCATTAGATCTGAGTGTTTAATGACATCTTATGCTGCAAAAGTGGCATAGAAAGTTGAATATTTATTGCATATACATTTAAGTTTTTTATGTTATGTCTGTGCAGCATTAAACAGTGATGGCCATGCTGCTAGTAAAATCTGTTTTATACCTTTACTGACAACATAGGTGGTAAAGAGAAAGTCACATGATTAATCAAAGTTGATCACAATAGCTTTTCTACAAGCTGTGGTAAATACTGATTACAAGGTACACAGTGTCATGGTGCTAAAATAATTCAGTAAACATGAATTAAACAGGGGTTCTCAAACATTTTGGGGCCAGGGACCCCTTACAGTGGAGAAAATATTCCAAGGAACCGCTCGTAATTATAACAGTGATTTATGCTTACTACAATTTGTAGATGCCATTGGAAATTTCGCTGTAATTTTTCTAGATTTCGCTTTATTCTGTATTAATTTTTCTGGACTCTGTTTTAATGGTTAAATTAAATTTTAGTAATTAAAAAAGCATTTCTAATTAATTAAAATAATAAAATGTTTATTTATTTTTTGCCAAAACTTTGATACACAACATTTACTGTTAAAATTTAAACATGGAAGAAAAATGTTTAGCCTATTATTCCCTAAAAACTATAGTTTTAATAATTGTAATATTATTTATTATTACAATTATTATTACTTTGAGACAGTAGTAATTTGTTTTTGTCAAAATTTCATCAAGTTAAACCAGACTTTTATTTTGACGGGTTGACGAGTTTCTCTGTGTGTGTGTGTGTGTATATATGATAGGATGATCGTTTTTCTCAAATGAAATGGTGAACCTAAAATTATTTAGCAGACCCCCTGGATATATGTCACGGACCACCAGAGTTCTGTGGACCCCTGAATTAAACAACATAAATTGTAACATAAAACCTTATAAAATTTAATACCATCATACAGAGAATAACTGTGTCTATTTACAGTATTTTACTATAAATTAAAAGATAACTTGTTCTTTTTCACAAACTGTACTTTTAACAGTATTAGACAAAATATAAAGTTATATCTACTACAGTTTTTCACCGTATATATACACCACTACCCAATGAACAGGTCTTTTACAGTTAAAATGAAATTGACTTTATTCTGAAATAATCTTTTATATATTTTTACAAAATGTTGTATAAAATGTTCATAAAATGTTTTAAAATTAATATTTTGACTATGAAAACATTAAATAATGAATGCAAGTATGAAATTATATTAAAAACCCTAAAATACACTACCTGTCAAAAGTTTTTGAACAGTAAGATTTTTAATGTTTTTAAAGAAGTCTTTTCTGCTCACCAAGCCTGCATTTATTTAATGCAAAATACAGCAAAAACATTACAATTTTGCATCTTTTTTACTATTTCTATTCCATTTTTTATTATTTAGAGATGAATTTTTGCATCATTACTCCAGTCACATGACCATTCAAAAATCATTCTAATATTCTGATTTGCTGCTCAAAAAACATTTATTATTATTATGTTGAAAACAGCTAAATAATTTTTTTTCCAGGTTTCTTTGGTGAATAGGAAGTTAGATAAACAGCATTTATCTGAAATAGAAATTATGAAATTAAATTGAAATTTGTAACATTATAAATGCCTTTATCATCACTTTTGATCAATTTAAAGCATCCTTGCTAAATAAAAGTATTAATTTATAGTGACTAAGCTTTTGAATGGTATAGTGTATAATGTTACAAAAGTTTTTAATTTCAGATAAATGCTGGTCTTTCTGTTCATCAAAGAATCCTGAAAAAATGTACTAAATGGTTTTAAATATTGATAATAATAATAATTAATAAATGTTTATTGAACAGCAAATCAGCATATTGGAATGATTTCTGAAGGATTATGTGACACTAAAGACTGCAGTAATTATGCTGAAAATGCAGCTTTGATCGTAGGAATAAGTTACATTTTAAAATTCAAATAGAAAGCAGTTATTTTAAACAGTAAAAATATTTCATAATATGACTGCTTTTGCTGTATTTTGGATCAAATCAATGCAGACTTGGTGAGCAGAAGAGAATTCTTTAAAAAACATGAAAAATCTTACTGTTCAAAAACTTCTGTCTGGTAGTGTACATATGAAATACATGCTCTGTCATTAAGGTACTCTACAGTAAGTTTAATTTACACATAAAAACAACAACAACAACAAAGGTGTAAAATTCGAAACCAATTACTATGAAATTATTGACTCACTATTGCACAGTATGAAAAGTTTTTACAAAAGGGCTTGGTTTATAAACACTTGGAAGAGTCACACAGCCAGTATGTGTAAATAATGTTAATTTAAGTTTATTAGGTACAAAATTAATTTTAGGATCATTTTTGCATTCCCAAGTAGTGGGACTTAATAAACACTTTTAAAGCCTAGCTGACGGGGTAGCAAAAGGTGCACTGAAATAATCAATAATACAGTTGCTTATGTGGCCCTTCTCAGTCAAGCATTCCTCGCCTTTCTCCGCTCAGGTGAACAGCAGCATGTTTGTTTCGCCGGTCCCTCCTCCTCCTCCTGCTCCTCCGTCATGCTGCTTTGCCCCCCATCCCCCTCCCATTGGCTGGCAGCCGTCTAAACAGCTCCAGCTGCAATCACCGCCGCCGCTGCTGCTGCAACGAGCTGCCGGCTATTTGATCACCCCCATCCCGCACAGCCTCTGCCTTCGCCGGTCTGCAAGCTCACGGACCTCTGCCAACACATCCATTATGACGGGCGTCGCGGCTGCTTCCTTCTTCTCCAACGTTTGCCGGTTTGGCGGTTGCGGGCTGCATTTCGAGTCCCTGGGCGAGCTCATCGTTCACATCGA
This sequence comes from Labeo rohita, assembly GCF_022985175.1. Classification (NCBI taxonomy): domain Eukaryota; kingdom Metazoa; phylum Chordata; class Actinopteri; order Cypriniformes; family Cyprinidae; genus Labeo; species Labeo rohita. Next base: position 22,300,869 of record NC_066887.1, read on the forward strand.
AGATAACCACATCGGTAAGTGGCGCTCCGGTTTCGGCCTGCTGTCCCGCTAAGCAGCCGCTCTCAAGCGGCGAGAAGGCGCGTCTGTGCTCCGCGCATTTGACTGGGTTCTGTGCAGTGACGCGCTAATTCACTTGGACGAGCTCGCTGCAAATTTAATAGCATTAGCATTGACTCGGTTTAATTAAGAGGCTACAGATAGTCATAAGCAGGTTTCAGCGACGGGTGCACGGGTTCGTGCACGGTTACCAGACGCCGCTCTGTTTAGATCTAGGCCTGTATGTACTTGTGGCAAGCCGCTTTATCATGTATTTCTTCAAGTAACATACCTAATTTTGCTGTTAGCATTATTAGTAGTTTAGGGTAAAAAATAAAAGTCGTCAAATAGTGATCTAATGTGAATAATTATAATTATTATTTTTTAGCTTCATTATATTACAGTATATATTACAGTTCATGATATTACAATGTAATGCACTACTAGTACTTATTCCAATAAAGAATGTTTATTCGTTACATAATAGCACATAGTTACTAATATCTGTTTCAGTGTTCTAGTTGGCTACTAACTGAATGGACACTGTAACATATTTATTAACCACTGTATTCCTGTAGAATAGTTGTTAGTAGAAGTGGAATGCATACCAGCAACAAATGGAATACACATGAATATGAAATATCTGAATGAATGGAATATGAATATTTAACCACAGATTCTCGTTGAATTTAATGGCAATATTTGGCATTTGTTACCAATAACAATAGATGTAACTATTTGGATAATTAGTGCAACAAGAAGTCATTAATTTTAATAATAAAACCTTGTAAATGTCTAAAATAAAAAAATTATAAACGTATACTAGTAACAAAACTGTATTCTGAGGAAAAGAACCTTAATAATTTTAAATTTAATAAAAGGGATAAACTTACAGACTTTACAATGAAATGCACTGTATAAAAGTCTTAGATCATGTCATTGTTTATATAAAACTGTTTTATAGACCAATTTGGAGTAGACATCACAGTTACTTCACCTGCAGCTATGCGCGCATTGTGGCGGCAGAAAAACACTGGTAACAAGTGGAGGAATAAAATGGAATAAAAGAAAAAATGTATCAGAATGCAAATCATTTTTATGGAATACTGTCGTCAAAGACGTTATTTGAAGGTAAACGCAGACGTTTAAATGGAGAGACTATATATCAAACCTGCTATGATTATTTTACTTTTAAAGCATAAATTTGATTTAAACAGTTTGCCTATATAATATTCATATATGCAGCTCATAGGGGACATATTGTGTTATGGCATGAAATACTACTTAAAACTATAACATATTTGCACATTTACCTTTTATCTCACAGTTCTGACTTTCTTTCTCTGCAATGTTTATATCTCATAGTTTGGACTTTATACCTCAGTTTAACTGAACAATAGCAAGTTTGTCAATTCTGAGGAGAAAAATGTGGGATATGAACTCATGGTTCTGAGCCGAAGAGAAAAGAGAATGAGGAGTTGATTTTTCTTATCAGAATTAAGAGAACTGATTGTATGAATAAAGTAAGAATTTTAAAATATAAACTCAAATTTATTCTTTTATTCCATGACTTCCATAGACCGCTACTTAAAAATTGTTGCCACCAAAAAATAGGCAGGCTCCGCCCACAAAAAAATCACTGTTTGCAAAAAAACACCAAATTGGTCTAAAGAGATTTTGTACTGATTTTTTTTTTCTTCTTCAGAAAGACGTTTTGTCAGCTGAACAGTCTGTATGTTGCGGTACAATCTTATAAACACATTGTACTTCTGACAGCCTTGTTTTCATTCCAGTCAAAAATTAAATAAGACACTACCCTGACTAAGGTTAAATGTAAAAATGGCTTGCCATGTCTACCGTAATTAGCGCTCGCTGTGGAGAGCCATTGTTTACGCTAGTGTTGTGTATTCAAGCTGTCTGTCAAGTCCGCAGGAATGAATCTCTGTTTAGGTGTTTAACAGTTGTTTGAAAATTTACATACAAAAATTACCTTTTCAAATGAACCCCAAGTTAGGGAGTCACTGTATGAAGCAGAATGAACTTTACTTAGAGAGGTATGTTGTTGTTTGTCAGAACTATTTTTTTTCGCAACAGTTTATTAATGGTGCAGTCTGGTTTAAGAGGTGTGCTCTGTAAAACTTTTTACACTGTAAAAATGTCAGCCTACTAAAATAGAAAACTTTAATTAAAGTGGTGCGAGTTAAATCTTAATGATTCATTGCACTTTTTTCAACCACCTGGAGTTTAAAGTTGAAACTGAAAACGGAATTTAATTACTGATGAAAAAAATTCAGATTGAAACAAAAAACTCGATAAACACAGATGTTATAACATGATAATGCAAACATTACTACAGTGTATACAGTATTTTCTTATACAGACCTTACTCAAACTGTTTGTGTGTAGTCTATTTGCTGATTTGTAATGGAAATGCATGAGTGTTTATTACTGATACATAGTGTTTTGCTGTGCTGCTCATATCTATTCTGATGGCAGTGCTTCACTCAGATTCTCTCCATACTGACTGCAGCTGTCACAATGGAAGGCATCTGTCAGAATGAAACACACCTGCACCCCAGTCACTGTAGCCTCATAAAAGATCAGCTGGCCTGATTTCCCCCAGGAGTCACAGATCTGACTATTGGGGTTAGGGATTTGACCTGAGAGCTCTTGTTTTAATGAGCACAACAATGAAAGACCCCCTAGCCCTCTGCACAGATCATTAATAGTACTAATCAATAATAATCCTATTGAGTGCAGACCCCATGCAGTGACTTGCTTTGGCAGTTTGCTAGCCATGAAGATGATTGTTAAAATTTGTAAATTAAAGATGCTTGAGTTACAGCTACTGTGTTCTGCACTATTAGTGTTTTCAGTGGGATATTAATTTTAAAACTTGACAGGGACAACCTATATTTTGGACAGCTGGCATAAAGAGCAGGATACAGACTAAGTCAACATCTCCTGTATTACATCCCATGATTGTCTCAAACTCTTCCTCTGTTTCATCGCTTTAGGAAATCGCACACACATGTAACAAATGAAGTGCTGGTGATGGCAGGTCATTGTTTAGGCATTAGTTGATTATTCTACTGACTGCAATTTTTTAATTAAAAAAGCAATTATGGAAAACGGTAAAATGCTTACAAACCCATTTAAAACAAAATTCTATGAAAATAGCTGTACAGTGTATGGCCTTGAATGGCATTTAAGGTAAAAAGTCATTGCTGAAGCCCTAGTGAAAAAAAAAAATTAAAAATGTATTTAAAAAACAGTTAATTTGTGCTAAGTATACTACAAATACATTTACATATTTATGTGCTTAATACCCTACAGTTGTACTTATGGTATACTAAACTGGTATACTTAAAGTCTGCTAAACTGGAACAACTAATTTTGTGCTTAATGCACTTTAATTGCGCAAAAGTAGTTTTAAGTATATTTGATTGTGCTAAAGTAGAGCTATTGCAAGTATACTTCAGTATACTTTAAATATATTGCATCTAAAGACTGATATTATACAGACATCATATAATCCTTATTGATAGTGATATTAAAACACATTTTAGACATAATATTATGAAATGTGCATTGTGCAAATTTTAATTTGATACCAATAAGTCTTAAGTGATGTATGTTAATGGATTTCATGTATACTTCGTGTGAAATAAATGTATTTTAAATAAATTATGACGTTTTTTTTTTAAACTAGCGTTGTCTTAGCAGTAAAAGCTATTTATATCAGAACCATATCAGTGTTTGACATTAATTTTCAGTGTGTTTTATTAGAATATTTAGATGTATTATTGTGCATTTATCAGTTATCAGCCATAACCAAGTAAATGTTATTGGTTTATTTTACTGGGGTGATTTTTAATATCGGTGCATTTCTACTATTAAACACGTTTATTTTTAAAGTGCCAAAGTTAAAATAATTTATCACATAAGTAATTCAATACTTATTTCAACCACTCCTTTCATTGCAGTTATAGTTAGTTTGTATCATGTGTTCACTACTGTACATGGCATTGTCTTGACTGTGTGCCATAGTCGTCATGGTGAATTCATCTGGTAAAGTTAAATATAGAGGTTGTGTCTGCTTGTGAACATTTAAACTTTGCATTTTGATTATACTTTTCACTAATATGCTTCATGTAAGCTGTTTGAGAGGAAGATGAGTTGAGAGAAATTAGGCAAACAGACAGGTTTACTCAACTGAGGTTACACAATTACTTCCAGAATATAGTATGTTATTGCAGTGTAACAAGCAACGTCATCTCAGATGTTAAGACGTCATGTTCGTATTAATTCAACTTAATTTTGCAATGTTGTCGCTTGCTTATCTTATCTGACTTCCATGTGATATTGCTTGTGTATTGCATGCCAATTCTTTCATTTATTTTCTTACAGTCAAAGTGAAGCCACTTCATCTGAGCACAAAGGGCGTATATGCATTTTAATTCCTTCAGTATGTAGGCATAAATACTTAGATAAATTGTCTTAAACTGCTTGTCCTAATTGTTTTTTAGATTGATCACTTTATATCTGTTGGTTACAGTTGCATGCTGTCAGTTTTGACTCTTGAGTGAATATAAAGTTACATAAGCTTATGTAACATTGCCTCCTTGTGGTAAAATTGTGGTGTTTTTACAACATGACACGCTGGACAGACGTTTGCAGACTGTCAAAAGATCTGTGCACATTTACATTATGTAATCAAATAGTACCAAGAAAGAGCTGTCATGTTGCCCTGTATAGAAGACTAGATTATATATTTTGTCATGCAGCTGGTTTGAATATAAGATGAGAATCATTGACAGATGGGTATCGCAGGTAGTCATAACACCGCTGCGCGTCTTTGTGCTCGTCAGGGTGAGTGTGAGAAAGAGATACATGCAAACAAACACGAAAAGGAAACTTCATTGGATATATCTGTTTATAGTTGCCTAGGCCGAAAGGAATTTTTGCATGATGTCATGCCCTCCTGTGATAGTGGGTCCTCCGGGTATTCGGACCTGCATTTAAGTAAGTTGTTGTTTAGTGTTGTGGCAGTGGAAATGTGTTCAGACATGCCCGTTTCGTTGCCTATCTACTGTATATGCATGTCGTATGTAAAAAATGACATCATTTTAAACAACGGAAAGCAGAGTTACTCTGTTACGTTCTGTGTTTGTTGTTGTTGTCTGTTATCGTATTGCGTCACTGCAGGTTACGCACGCGGCCAAGTCTGTCCCAGCGGCTGACAGCGTAGCCATAGCAACAGTGAAACTAAATTAAACTTTGTGAAAGGTCTAAAAACGTTTTAGCAAAACACTAAAAGAGATGAGTTTTATTGTTTTAACGGTCACAGTTAGCATAGACACCGCTCTTTCAAATGCGCTAAGCCATCACCGCTATGTGCAACTACAGTGCCTTGCGAAAGTATTCATACCCCTTTATTTTTTTCACGTTGTGTTGTTGCTGCCTTGTGTTAAACTGCTTTATATAACTTTTTTCCCTACATCAATCTAGACTGCATACACCATAATGGCAAAGCAAAACAAAAAAACATATATTTTAATATATTTGCAAATTGATTACAAATAAAAAACTTCCATTGCATAAGTATTCATACCCTTATCTGGGACAGTTGAAATTTCACTCAGGAGCATTCATATTGCTTGTAGACTACACTTCGAGAGACGTTAACCTGTGGCAAATTAAATTGAGTGTGTATGATTTGGAAAGGCACGCATGTCTTAAAGATAGGTCTAACAGCTGAAAATGCATACCAGAGCAAAAACCAAGCCCTGATGTCATAAAGCTGCCTAGAGCTCAGAAACGGGACTGCATCAAGCTACACATCTGGGGAAGAGTTCAGAAAAAAATCTGCTGCATTAAAGGTTCACAGAAGCATGTAGTCTGCATTACCCTTAATGGAAGTTTGAAACAACCAGGGCTCTTTCTAGAGCTGGCTTCCTAGCCAAACTGAGCAATTGATGGAGAAGGATCTGTGCTAGAGTGGTGACCAAGAAGCTGATGGTCATTCTAGTTGAACTCCATGATCATTTATGCAGATGGGAGAAACGTACAGACAAACATCACTGCAACACTCCACCGATCTGGGCTTTATGGCGGTGTGGCAAGACCTCAGTCCTCTCCTCAGTAAAGACACATGAAAACACACTTGGAATTCGCAAAAAAAAAGCACCTAGAGGACCCTCAGAGAGTGAGAAACATGATTCTCTGGTCTGATGAACCTCGATTTCAAGCATCATATTTGAAGGAACGCATTGCTCATCACCTGCAGAATACCATCCCAAAAGTAAAGCGTGGTGGTAGCAGCCTCATGCTGTGGGGCTGTTTTTCAGTGGCAAAGACTGAAGGACTCGTCAGAGCTTAGTGCACCAAAATATTGAAATAGCCTTAATGAAAACCCAGTCCAGAGCATTCAAAACCTCAGACTGGGCAGAAAGTTCACCTTCCAACAGGACAATGACCCTAAGCACACAGCAAGAGTGGCTTATAGACAACTCTGTGAATGTCCTTGAGTGGCCCAACCACAGCCTGGGCCTGAACCCAATCAAATATTTCTGGAGAAACCTAAAAATATACATCAGCCTACATCCAACCTGACAGAGCTTGAGAGGTGAAGGGGTGAGGAGAAGAATGGCAGATAATGGCAAAACGACTTGAGGCTGTAAAGTTGCTTCAGCTAAGTACTGAGTTAAGGGTATGAATACTTATGCATACTTATTTCAGTTATTTTTTTAAATAAATTTACGAAGTTGTGACAGTTCTGTGTTTTACTTTGTCAATATGGTGTAAGGAGTGTAGATTGATGTGAAAAAAGTAATTAAAGCAGTAACATAACAAAACGTGAAAAAAATGAAGGGGTATGAATACTTTCGCAAGGCACTGTATTTACAGATGTTTTTATTTTGTTCTCTCGCTATCCTAGCATACTGTTTGGCCCATTAAATGTTGTCATTTTATTAATTTAATCTTAAAAATAAATCAAAAAAGCATTCAGAGTACTAGAAACTTGAAACTTGGATGAGTTTCTTTCAATGACCAGAAGATGTCAGGCTTGTTACACAATATCCGTTTGCTCTAGTAGTAGGTAAGGGAAGTGCTTTTAGATGTAAACCAAAAAGTATGGAAAGGCTTTGTAAATGTTCAGGTTTTATTCTTTTGAGACCAAAATTGTCTAGTATGGCTGATAATAGGGAACAGTTATAATTTAAAAACAGTTTAATTATGGCATATTCATAAGAGAAGTGATGGATCTTCTGTTCCTCAGTATTGTTAAGCTGTTTTTTATTTGCTAAGCGACATTATGGTGAATATGTCATCCACATGTTGTTTTTAATAATTTTCTGAACTTATACAATGATTTTTGGGGGGTATCTAGCTGAAATAGTTGCAGTGATACTTTATTAAATGTGACAGACTAATATCAAGAAATGATAATTATAATTATTAAAGTTAAATTATAATTGTAAAAGTTAATTCCGTTCAGCTCTGTTGAGATCATTATGATTTAATTGTGTGTGTGTGTGTGTGTTTGTATAAGAGAGCGTTGCATTAAATGACTTGTCAGGGCTTTTTATGAGGCAATTAGTGAGATCCAGTGGAAAATCCATTATACCAGCTTTCCTAGTCCCACCCAAACCCCAGTGTGTGTTTGTCTGTATGTGCTGGTGTGCATAATTTGTGCATTTGTGTGTGTGAATGCTTATGTTTTTGTTTCCCTTTTCATGTGTGTGCTCGTCCTTGAGCTTGCGTGTGTTTGTGTGTACATACGGAAGTGTTTGGAGCGTCGTATCCTGCTGAGCTCTGAGAAGTGTAATTACAGCCTCGTTTAGAGTTCTCTCCATCCCCTCCTTCCCGCCTGTCTTCCCCTCCCCCCGCTTCCCTCCATCCGGAGACCTGCTGCTCTCCAACGCATTAAAACACTCCCCTGCTTTTTAATTAGCCGTCTGGAAAACAAACCCGGCATTCCTGCATCGCTGCTCCATGCCAGGCTCCTCTGACTTATGCACAGACTCACACTAACAGGAGCACACACATACTGCTTTCCGATGGTTTTTGTGCCGTATTCCACCACGGGGTGGCACGTTTGCTCTTTTGGTGGTTTCAGAGCCCTCTAAAAAGTTTCCAGCTACTCCAAAATGTTCTTACGGGGATGCGTTTCTGTCTAATTTAGATCCACCTGATCCCAAATCAGCGTGTAGGACAGCAGTAAAGAGCCCGGTGAGGGTTGATAGGCAGAGGATTTAATGATATGGCTGTGAATAAAAGGCATGTTTATGAGAGAAAGTTCTTTAATGTCTTCACAGAGGGCCCAGTATTATTAGCCCTACATAAAGATTTCATAGGGATTTAATACTGGTCATGGCCCATTAAAATGCAATATTACTGCTACTGCTTGGGACAAGTGGCGCTTTCAACTCAAGTTCCTGCTGCCGTAAGGATGGTTGTTGTTTGTACTGAATTATGACGGCCGTTATTGAAAGTTTATGATTTTGCTAAATGTGAAAATTAACTCTGGGGCATTCCGTTTAAGAGGCACTGAATGTTAAGTGTGTGTGTGTGTTTCTTTTGCTTGTGTATTTCCTTGCTACTTTTCCTGTGGAAAGATCTTGTGTGCCTCCATTTTCTAGGTGAAGGGAAATCATAAAATTGGAAAACATTAACTCTGCCCTCCCTTTACTGTTCTGCACCTGGCACACGTAATTATGCTTCACCCCGACACACGTAACACTAGAATTAAGTTGCTGAGATTTAAAGGAATAATTCACCCTACAGAAATAAAAATTCTGTCTTCATTTTTCTTACCCTCATGTTTCCAAAGACATACATGGCTTACTTTCTTCTGTGGAACACAAAAGAAGATAGTAATAGTAAAAAACTGTTTTGTTTTTTTTCATATAATGCAATGAAAGTGAACTATGTATATGTGTGTATACTGTATATCATATTATTCAGATCCCCATCCACTTTTATTGTAATAAAAAAAAAGAAGCATAAACACCCTTCATAACGTCTTTTTTATGTTCCATAAAAAAGGAAAGTCATACTAGTTTGAAACTACATGAAGTTGAGTAAATTTTTTAAAAGTTTTTTCTCTTAAGTCTCTTGTGCCCATGAAGCCTTTATTTATTTGATCCAAAATACCGCAAAAGCAGTAATATGGTGAAATATTTTTACTATTTAAAATAACTGCTTTCTTTTTAAATATATTTTAAAATGTGATTTATTCTTGTGATCAAAATGATATTTTCAGCATTATTACTCCAGTCTTCAGTGTCACATGATTCTTCAGTAATCATTTCTAATACCATGACTTGCTGTTCAAGAAACATTTATTAGTAGTAGTAGTAATAGTATTTAAAACAGTTGAGTACATTTTTTGTTTTAGGATTCTACTCAGCTATTTTTTAACATAATATTAAAAAAGTTTTCAAAAGCAAATCATACTGAATGATTTCTGAAGGATCATTTGACTGGAGTAATGATGCTAAAAATTCAGCTTTGAAATCAGAGGAATAAATTACATTTTAAAACATATTCAAATAGAAACAGTTATTTTAAATAGCACAAATATTTCAAAATATTTACTGTTTTTGTTGTACTTTGGATCAAACAATCAAATAAATGCAGACTTTAAGAGCAGAAGAGACTTCTTTAAAATCTTTCTGTTCAAAAACATGTTAATTTTGAGGTTATCTTATAGTTTGGACTTTGTTTCCTGCAATTTAGAGAAAAAGAAGTCAGAATTAGACGTAAATAACTCCTCATTTTTTTCGCCTCACAATTCCAGTTTATATTTTGCAACTCTGACTTATTTCTCTGAATTTGAGTTTACATCTTGAAATTCTGTTTGTTGTTTCTATGACAAAATAAAAAATAAAAAAGTAATTGTGAGCTTTTTTTTTCTTGCAATCACAATTTTGTATCTTACAATTCTGACTTTACTTCTCAGAATTTCTGAATTTATATCTTATAGTATCGTCTCAGATAGTGTTGTCAAAAAACCCGGTACTTCGGTACCAAGTCGGTACTAAAAAAAATTAAATGTTACAGTACCAGGTTTTCTTAAGTACCGGTGGTACCGAGCACCCGGTCAACCCGGTTTTTGCTGCGCTATGCAAAAAAGTGCGCAGTTGCGTCTTCTTCATAAAAGCAGAAAGACACGGCGACCGGCGGTGCTGCTGATGCGGCTGCTCTGAATCCGCTTGTTGAAAAGAAAGGAGGAAGGAGCCACGTGTGGAAATATTTTGTATTTGCGACTGATGACAAGGGCAACATCATAGATCATCAGAAACCCACTTGCAAACGGTGTCATCGAAGTTCTCTCTCAAAAGGAGGAAATACATCGAACTTAATAAAACACCTCAAAGACCGACACCCAGATTTAATGAAAGTTCAAGCAGGTAAGTTTTAATTAAATTTTATATTTAGAGCTTCTGTTATAAAAATTATACGTTAAATAAACATCGCCATTTGCTTAGTTAATCGTTAGCATAAGCGCGGCTAATGCTAACGCGAGAATTAGAATAAACTTCTTTATTAAGTGTTTAATGCTCCTATAGCATTTATTAAAAAAAAAACAGGACATGATAGTGTACTATTTTTACACACCTGAGGCTTTTAAATGACCCGTGTAGCTAAAATATGTGTGTTAGAGAACAAATGTACAAATGTATGGTTAATGCCTTAAAATCGGTCCATCAGAAAAGCAGTTCTAGGCTATGAAATATAGTTTGCGCAGTTTGATTAAATAAAAGTACAGTCAAATACAGTCCTGTATAGTTTGGTAAAAGATACTATTCATTAACATGACTTAATATATTATCTAACATAAATTTACAGTGAGTGAACATTAATTAATGTGTGTGAATGTTGTTTTATACAAACATTTGATCGTTCATGTTTGTTCATTGTGCGTGAAATAATGTCAACAGATACAACTTTTAATTTAAAATAAATGATGAATACATTTTGAAATTAAGAAGAATAATTGCTATGTAACACTTGTTTATTAAGTCATGTTAAATGTTATCTTTTTGTAAAGTGTTTTTAATACTACAGTTTCCGTCTGTGTAACATTGATATCTTACACTCAGTATAAGTAATCTTATCTAACTTTGTTATAAAAAACTGAGGTTTGTTATTTACTGAAAAGTTATATATAAAGTTCTGTTTAGCTGGTGTCAATCTAATATTGCATTTAGTCAGACTCAGCCCATTGTTTTACTGAAGTATATTATATTTTCCTTTTACAGCTGCAGGCTGAAGAAGACCACGAACCAAACTCCTAAGCAGACAATGGTTCCAGATGCTTTTGAGCAGCAGAAGTACGACAAAAAGGCAAGAAAACTGAACCGAGCTGTTGCTGAATTCACATGTATGGATTAAGTGCCAGTTTATACAGTGAAAAATGGGGATTCCAGCAAATGCTTCATCACCTCAGCTCATAATACCAGCTTCCAAGTCAAAACTTTGTTTTATTTTTGTTTGTTATAAATAAAAATAGTGTGTTGTTCAATTCATGTTTTTGTGTTTTGATTTGGTACCGAAATTGGTACCGAGAACCGTGGATTTTCACTGGTATTGGTACCGAATACTGAAATTTTGGTACCGTGACAACACTAGTCTCAGAACTGTTAGAAACAAAGTCAGAGCTGTGAGATAAAAAGTCACTATATCTATTTTTATGAATTAATTTATTTTTATTCCATGGTGGAAACAGGCTTCTATAAAAAAAGAAAAATTCTTCATTTTCAACAAACCGAATATAAAATTGTGATATTTTGCAAGGATTTTATTAATTGTAGATAACTCTCTAAAGGTGAATTTATGACTTTAATTTGTGTATCTTATATCAAAAAGGTATGAAAAAATAAATATAAACCAGAATAAAACAAATAAATGCTGATGTGCGGGTAAAATTAAGTAGCTTGGATATATTTTTAGCAATAGTCAAAAATACATTGTATGGGTCAAAATGATTGATTTTTCTTTTATGCCAAAAATTCATTAGGATATTAAGTAAAGATCATGTTCCTTGAATATATTTTGTGAATTTTCTACCGGTAAAACTTAGCTAAGAACTTCATTTGGACAACTTTAAATGTGATTTTCTCAATATTTTGATTTTTTGCACCCTCAGATTCCAGATTTTCAAAAAGTTGTAACTTGGCCAAATATTGTCATATATCCTAACAAACCATAGATCAATGGAAAGCTTTATTCAGCTTTCAGTTGGTGTATAAATCTCAAATTTAAAAAAATAACCGTTATGACTGGTTTTGTGGTCCAGGGTCACATATAACTTTTAATAGTCTACAGATAAGTATTTCCTGTTTGATGTACTTTATTTTAACCATTTAGTTAAATTAGTGTTCATTTGTTTTTCATTTCGCAGTTGCTTTAAAACGTTAACTATTTTTACGCTTGGAAGTGCACACCAGCAGGTAAAATGATTGGAAAGGCTAATAAACCACTGATGAAGACCACCTCAGTGGACCACCTGAGATACACAAATGTGTGTGTGTGAGAGTGTGTGTCCTCTTTACGAGGTGAGGAAGGCCTAATCCATGCAGTGCAGTCACCAGAAAGTGCTCAGATGAGATTAAGGCAGCAGACACAGGTAGCACTATAGACCGGTTTCCCTAAAAGACATCAAGGAAACGTAGCTACTCTGTACTATTTTTACAATTCATTTGTGTTTTGGGATTCAAGTCATGCTATTACAGATTGTGACAGAATGCTAAAGATTTGTATTCGCATGTGAGATCCGGCAAATTCTACAAAGCATTAAGTGAGCGTGTAGACGTTTCTCCATGTTGAAGGAGAATAATGGTTAAGCGAACATGGTGGAATGCTTTTAATGGCTTGGAGTAATATAGACATATGGGACCTATTATATACACTGCCTGTTATACACAAATATAACGGCACACACGCATGCAATGCGACCCATTTGAACGCAAAAAACCCTGCTTTTCTTCTTCTACTTTCTCCACATGGTCATTGAAACCTCTGTGAAATAATCATGCAGAATGTGCCAGCTTTACACACACACACACTCATCAGTGTGTCTTTTTTCTCTTTGTGAGGTCTTCTGTGCACCATTTATGTTTTAATGAGCTCTAAGCAGCAATTAACATCCTACAATTCACACACTCTCTCTCTCAACATACAGTGCGGTAAACAATGTCTTCATTATGTAACATTTTTTCTTAGTATGTGCATATGTGTACAATTAAGACACATACTGATCAATGTAATCATAAGGGACACTTTGCCACATGAGGGCAGTCTCAGGCCATGATTCAGACTATAACCGGACACACACTCACACACACACACACACACACACACACACACAGTTGGCAGAGGAACGTTTGAAGTATTGCCTGGTGGCCTCAGGCAATGGAAGCTGCCTGCTGTCACAAGTAGAATGGAAAAAGTGTGGTGATGTGGTGGTTGGGTTGGGCCTGCGGGGCATTAGGGGTACTTGTTTGACAAACTTACAGTAAGCACAAAGTAATGCTTCGAGCTGCTGCTTTGTCTGTGAGCTCTCATGTGCTTTGACCTATGTGTGTACAGCTTTATCTTTAGCTTTATCCTGTGTTTTACAGTCTAATGTGATTGTGTTTTCTCTATTCCTGTCTCAGACACAGATCCCAGAGTTCTGGAGAGGCAGGAGCTGCAGCAGCCCACATATGTTGCTTTGAGCTACATTAATAGGTATGTTGAAATATGTAAAATTTGAAATATGAATAAATACAGTACCATTCAAAGTTTGGGGTCAGTAAGATATTTTTTTAAATAAGTTAATTTTATTCAGCAAGGATGCATAAAATTGTGACAGTGAAGATGTTGACACAATATTCAAATAAATGATTTTCTTTTGAACTTTCTGTTCATCAAATAATCCTGAAAAAAATGTATCACAGTTATTTAACAGCACACCTGTAATATTAATAATAAGAAATGAGAAATGTTGAGCATCATTCAGGATCATGTGACACTGAAGGAATATTAGACTGCTGTCACTTTAAGAGCTGCCTGGATCTAATATACTGTTACATGTGTTTTCTCAGCTGTTTGCTTTCACTTAAGACCCAAATTACTGTGTTTACAAGGATGCTTGCAAAACGTCATTTTGACGAATAAAATAACTTCAATACCGTCTTCATGTGTTTCTCTGACAGCTAGGGCTGCCCTCGACTAAAGATTTTTCAAACGCACACAAAAAAGCTTTCCCTGAATGTTTCAGGGTAAAACAGCAAGGAGACTGCATTAACATTTTAATAATTTATTGATAAACTAGTGCTTTTTTTGTTTTTGGCTTAAGGGACTCATCATCTTCACAGTAGTGATGCACCTGCATGCATGTTTCACATGGATTACATTATCTGAAAATATCTGTTTTTCATTTGAATTGGTGCATTTAAAAGTAGACAATTCACTCTCTATAGATATATTTTTCATGTATGTAAGGCCTGTATACACAGCGGTTCGCACTCAAGTTCATAGAGACCGAGACGGCAGAAAGCACATCCAGTTTCCTTTCATTATTTTACAAAAGCACAATGTTTCGTTGTTATTCTGAGTGCACACAAATAAACGTACAGTCTTTACAGATTCAAAAGATGTATTACCTCTATCTGTATGACCAAAAATGGAGTATTTTAAGTGACTGCACCGGCGCCTCCATCTGTCATACAGGGAGCGCGCTACTATTCAGCTTCCACACTCCACACAGACACTTGAATTATTCTAGGCTAACATTAGATTGAGCAGCCAAAGTCGCTGCTACTAACATATTTCAGAAGAAAAGCCATATTTGAGGTCGATGAATGATATGTGAGCATTTGGATCTCCTGCCCAATGTACTATATTACCACATATACCAACCATTAATGATCTGTCCAATCTGCGTGACTTCGCCACTTCCTGTGGAGTTTTTTTCCAAGACTAAGCGACTAATAAAATTTTGGTCGACCAAGCCACTTGTCGTCAACTAACGGTTGGTTGACTATTAAGAGGCAGCCCTACAGCACTCAGAAAGTCTCTCAGGTAGTGCGTGCATATAGTGAAATTAGATCTCTTTTGGTCCTGATTGCTTTTTAACAGCTTAAAATCACTTGTTTTTAAACCACGATGCTTAAAAATGCACACAAACAAGACGCTTTCGAGATCATGTAGCACAGCAACATCATGTGAGCGTGTAACCGTGATAGAGTTGACAAAATTGACAAATTTCTACTGGTTCATCTTGTCTACTGGTACATTGCTCACCCTTAGGTAGTATATATTTCTATAAATTATCTATACGTGCACACTTAAATACACAGTACGTGCATACAATATGCAAGAAATTTTAAAATTAAGTGCAGTGGGAAATTTCTATAACAATAGTATTACATCAAGAAAACTGTTTTGCGGAATTACGCACTTGGGACGTCAGTACAGGAGGATGACAATTGTATTTGACACATATTTTAGTTATCCGATTCAAATTGGACATTCCGAGAACAATAGTCCTCAGGTGCATCATTACCTGAACATCAATCTGTTAACATGGCCTTTTGTTTTTTTGGTTGTTTTTCCTTCAGGTTCATGACTGAAGCAGCACGCAGAGAGCAAGAAACTCAGAAAAAGAAGGTCCAACCCAAAATTGCCATATCAGTCACCGGAGGTGTATCGCGTAACAGTACGGCCACGCCTCCTCGGCATAGCAACGGCAGCTTAACTCCACCCGTCACCCCTCCCATCACGCCATCATCCTCCTTCCGCAGCAGCACACCCACAGGTGAATGGAGTTTGTGTGATATTGCACAATTCTAAAGTTAGATGTATTTAGGTAAACAATTATTTGAAATATTTGTAACTTATTAGGAGTGTTTGTAATAGTTGTGGAAAATTTAACGGTTGCTGATTTCTCATGTATTTTAATTTGTTATAATTAAGTCTGAAATTTTCTGATTTACTAACCTTTAAATTAGTATGCTTTGTTGCTTTTGCTGTCAGAGAGTTAGTTCCCTCTAAACTTTAAGCCACGCTAATTAAATGTGTGTGTTTTAACTGAAAAGTTTCCAAGCTTGGGTGACGCCCACACTTCCTGCCACTCCATTTCCTGTTTGTTTTATACTGTGCTTGCTTTTTAATGAACAATTAAATAAGCCTGTCGTTATGTCAGTTTATCTTCTGTGCAAAGAAATATGCCAAGAATCGTAACTTAAATAGCAGACTGCTGGTTAATTTCAGCTGAGTTTAACTGAATCTGTGCTGCATAAACAGCAATTCTTTCAGAAATGTTAAGTCTAACCTGAACACATTATGCTCCTAATGAAGAAACACTGGATAATTGTAGCAAAGGGCACATTTGCTTTCTCAGGTCTCATTAGTTCTTTCATCAGCTAATATATGAAGCAAATAAATGACTAATTAAAGAGTTTAACTTTATTGGTGTGCCTCAGGCAGTGAGTGTGATGAGGAGGAAGTGGAGTATGAAGACTCTGACAGTGACGAGTCCTGGACTACAGAAAGTGCCATCAGCTCAGAGTCCATCCTCAGCTCCATGTGCATGAATGGTGGCGATGAGAAACCCTTCGCATGCCCTGTTCCAGGATGCAAGAAAAGATACAAGGTACTGAACTCATAATATATATATATATATATATATATATATATATATATATATTAGGGGCGTAACGTTTCATAAAATAGATGGTTCAGTTTGATACGACACAGTGGTGTCACGGTACAGCAAAAACAAAGAAATGCCAGAGAAATTTCCTTGATTTTTAATTTTTTTTTAAGTTTATTAAAACTAACACTATAAAATAAGATCTTAAAAATATTTTAGACTTTGGAAGGACTTTTGCTGTTTATCTAAGATGATTTTGGAAGCTTTTTTAACCATTCGTTTCTTATTTATTTGGTTCCAAAATTGGTTCCAGATTTTTTGTGTTTTATATTTAAACTTTGTTTTTTTGTTATTTTATATTAGGCCTATGGCATAGTGTGTTTGTATTTGTTTTGTTAATAAATTAAACATTCTGTCTTTAATATATTTTTAACATTTTAAAGTTTCTTTAATGTTTTATTGTTGTCAATACAATCAACTGACGCAGAAATGCCACTAATTTGAAAGTGAAAGTAAAATGTGCACAGGTGTTAAAAAGCTATTTAAAAGCAAATAAAAGCGAGGAAAAGGGGGAAAACTCTAACAAACTACCTCACCGTCACAACCCTACTGGAGTACATTATACTTCACACACTTTAAGTTCTTTTATTTTTCAAATGTTATAGGATTAGTCCAACGATTCGGTTTGTAATGCGTACCGAACCGAAAGCCTTGTACCAAATGGTTCAACAGAAATATGTGTATCGTTAAATATATATATATATATATATATATATATGAGAAATATGAAGTAATATTGTGGTATCAGATATTTTAAAAAATTGATATTTTTTTTACATTTTATAATGCAAATTAGGACAACACACTACTTTAGTATGATCTAAAACTAAAACCAACTGTGATTGGTCACATTATATGTAATTTAGACAATCTCTTCCTGTCAGATTATGGAAAACCTGCACTGGATTACATGAATGTTTTTTTTTTTTTATTTCTGGAACGCTTTTTTCCCACCTTTCCCTCACTTGTGCTTTTCCTTCTAATTTCTCTTTCAGAATGTGAATGGTATTAAGTACCATGCTAAAAATGGGCACAGGACGCAGATCCGTGTGAGAAAACCCTTCAAGTGTCGCTGTGGGAAAAGCTATAAAACCTCTCAAGGCCTTAGACATCACACCATCAACTTCCACCCACCCCTGTGATACGCACACTATCATTTTCAAGTTTACCTAATCATCCTTTCATTTACATTTCTGGATCATATGTAAACTGGGATCAAACTGACTTACTTTCTTTTTGTTCTTTTTTCCCTCTTTTTGTGTGTGATTTTATATATACATGTAGATATATTTGTACATTTGCACATTCCATGTATATCATTTCTTTACTGCTTAAGATATACTTTTTTTCTTTCTTTCATTAAAGTGACAGAGTCACTGACAGTTGATTAGGACACGACATAAACATTTGTTTCTGATTTTAAAGTCTATTCAGAGAAAAAATGGTTTAAAATCAGAAAATATAATTTCTCTTTCTTCATGAAGCCTACTTGAAGTGAAAACTACAGTAGGTACGTTGAAACGTGTACATACGAAATTATATAAAGACACATTTATATATATAAGTAGCTAAGTTGTATTATCCAAACATTTTATTTTCCATGATATATTTTGCAGAACATTTATATTATGTTTTATACAAGAACTTTATCTCATCTTTTTTTCAAATTGCATTTCATATTTTTATTTGCTTTATAGAGAAGCAGTCTTTTTTTATTGTCTAAATTGGAAGGACATTGATCTCAGGTCACAATACAGCTGCCAACTTTCAGACAAACAAACCAGGAAACAGGAAAAACTCACTTCCACTCACTTTGTTCCAGAACATTCCACACAGAATATCAAAATTACCTTTCCAGATTTCTTTTGCATGCGGCTGGCATGCAGGCAGCACCTTCGGTGGGAAATTGAATTCTTTGCATGTGGCCTTCTCCAGACGACTGCAAGCGGTTACATGATGTAGACATGGTTTCTGTCTAGTTGCATTTGAGTTCTGAGGAGTATTTCACATAACGGTCTCTAAATGAAAACACACTATTGTCAAAGCCAACATCAGCTCACAGAAAGACAAAGAAGAGCAGATTTATTCTGCTCTGTTACCCTGCTGTTATGCCAGCAGTGCAGAAGTGCCAAGTTATTCTTCCCCAACTGAAAAAAGAAATATGGATGATCTGCCAAACACTCAACGGGTCACATCTGGCTATCCGTTTGGTGCCTGTTAGCGGAGGAGCCTTAAAGAGGACCTAAACTTTTCTTTGTGTACTCAGCCTTGCAGTATTTTTTAGCTCGTACGATTTATTTCGGTCGTTGCTGTTGTTTATTTTTGATATGTTTGGGACTGTCCTCGTGGTTGTGTTTGTGTAAACGTATTTGTTAGCCCTCTGCTTGCCTTGTATCGTAGGCTATGGCTTGCTAGCATGACACGACCGCTTAGCTGCTCTGCTGTCTCTTTGGCTTGTAGTCTGTTACAATCTTCGTTGTCAAAAGTATTATATTATTACTTTATATTGTTACTGCTAGTGTTACAGTTCAATAGTGCCAGATGCATAGCTAGGCCTGAATATATTTTTTCTCAACTTTGATTCTTGAACGATTTCGCATCGGTCCTGTTGTCGGCCAAATAAAGCATACCACGGTTTACAAAAGTAAAATTTCTTCAACTTTTGGTGCAAAGAAGGACCAAGTAAGCTTTCCTATCCACAAGTCTGTTTTTCTCGGTTAGGGTCGGTCAAAAAAAAACAACGTGGACCAAAAATGGCACTGCCAAATCTCCAGATATGAAGCTTGGAAAAACAAGGTGCTGTTCACGGTACAATGATGGTATCAGATTGTGTACTTTGAAATGTATACCATAGCATTTGTATGGTATTGTACGGAACATGTCCAAAAACATGCCACTTTTTTGTTTTAGGACACAGAAATTCGATATGGACAAAAGGGTCTGTATTTAAACGCAAGTATCTTGTACTGTCACTGATTTCTTGGAAAAAGAGGCTTAGAGTTGAACGAATGGATAGCTACTATAATTTCGATGCCAAAAACTGGAGCTACAGAATGAATAAGTATTGTGAGTGACTCATTGTAGATGACTCACTGTCCTGTTATTTTCCAATTCATCCGGTGTCATGTTTGTTTGTATGTGTGTATTTTTGGACGCTGTACCAGTTACCACATTTGTACCTCTCTTTGGCTACAGAGTCATTTGGTCTCAGCTTTGACACGCAAACTAGAACCTGTTAAACATGATTTCATTGGATAGGATCCGTGTGATTCCTCACACCTGCAATGTAGTAATGTGACTGAGATGCATTTATTTTGGAGGGAGTTTGATATACTATATAGTGAATGTATCGTATTGCAAGTCTTTTGTAAAGTGCTTTTGAAATTATATTTTCGTACTGTATGTTTTTGTGGAAAACGTTTTGTGGAACCGAGGCAATTTGTATGCGAGACGAAGTGTAATGTGTGTGTGTGTTTGTGCGAGTGAATGAGAGACTCTTGAGACGTCTTTATCCTCAAGCTGCAATGTAAACTTTAGGACAATGGTACAAAAATAAAAAAAAGCAAACCAGAGTGTGGACCGTTTCTGTGTTTTATTGTGCTGATGTAATAATGATTTGCTGATACAAGCACAAATGTTCAGTTGATGAACTTGAGCAGTAGCATTCTTTATTAATAAACATACACTTGATACACACAAACACAGAGCAACCCTAAGTTAAACGTCCTGGCACACATACAGTGTGAAGCATCAGCCGATAAATGGATTTCAAGCAGGAATGTGTGATGGATATAATGCTGAAAATGAAAGTTTAAGATGTTCAATGTGAGATGTTTGAACCAATGATGCACTGAAAGGTTGCTGCAAAAGCTATAGCTAAGCTTCAAGGAATAGTTTACCTAAAAACTAATGTTTTGTTATCATTATCACACAGAATAAGAATTTATAAAAGTAACTGGATTGTTGGAAAGACCTACTAGCTGAATAACAGGAGACTGGAGCTTTTAAGCTTCATAAATGAAACAACTCATTCACAACTTGGACTGGTTAACTATAGAAGCTCGTTTCCTCCATGGGATAAAAAAATAATTAAATTGCAATTCTGATTTTTCTTTTTCTTAGAATTGCGAAACCGTGGCGGAAACAGGCTTCCATAATTCAGTTCTTTGGCTTAACTTAAAGTTGTTTAAACCACTATGATATTTTATGGTGCTTTGCATCTCTTTTGAAGCTTAAAAGCTTCAGTCTACATTTATTGTAATTGCATGGAAAAGCACAACCAGTATTTTGTTTTACTGAAGAATGGCATGAGGGTGATTAAATGGTGACTGAATTTCCATTTTTAGATGAACTATTCCTTTAAATTAGTGTATTAGTAACTGTTTCACACAACAAATTCAATGCCTCTGAGGTAACATTTTTAAAGTCATTTTAGGCCATTTCCCTTTTGTCTGAATAAACATCATTGCATCATTGGTCCTTTAAAATGAAGTCTACATTTTTATTAACAACAACCTAAAGCTGTCTGCTCTCATTTTAAAGCGCAATCAGTTTTACAGTAGTACACAAAGTTTTAAACTAAAAAAAGTGCTTTTAATTTTTTTTTTAATTTTTTTTTTTTTAACGTACAGTCAAGGTCAAACGTTTACACCCCCCCTTTCAGAATCTGCAAAATGTAAATAGTTTGACCAAAATAAGAGGGATCATACAAAATGCATGTTGTTTGTTATTTAGTACTGACCTGAATAGGATATTCCACATAAAAGATGTTTACATGAAGTCCACAAGAGAAAAAAATAGTTGAATTTATAAAAATTACCCTGTTCAAATGTTTACATACACTTGATTCTTAATACGGTGTTGTTACCTAAATGATCCACAGCTGTGAGTTTTTTTGTTTTGTTTAGTGTTCATGAGTCCCTTGTTTGTCCTGAACAGTTAAACTGCCTGCTGTTCTTCAGAAAAATCTTTCAGGTCCCACAAATTCTTTGGTTTCCCAGCATTTTTGTGTATTTGAACCCTTTCCAACAATGACTGTATGATTTTGAGATCCATCTTTTCACACTGAGGACAACTGAAGGACTCATATGCAACTATTACAGAAAGTTCAAATGCTCACTGATGCTTCAGAAGGAAAAAACGATGCATTAAGAGCCGGGGGTGAAAACTTTTTGAATTTGAATATCAGGGTAAATTTAACTTATTTTGTCTTCTGGGAAACTTGTAAGTATCTTCTGTAGCCTTTGAAAGGCAGTACTAAATGAAACAAAAGAGAGACAAAATATACAATATATATATATATATATAAACAACAACAGCTGTGGACCGGTAAGAAGGTAAGAACACAGTATTAAGAATCAAGGGGATGTAAACTTTTGAACAGGGTCATTTTTATAAATTCAGCTATTATCTTCTCTTGTGGACTACATGTAAACATCTTTTATGTGAAAAATCGTATTTATGTCTACTAAATAAACAAAAACATGCATTTTGTATGACCCCTTATTTTGGTAAAATAATTAACATTTTGCAGATTCTGAAAAGGGGATGTGAACTTTTGACCTCAACTGTATCCATTACACCTGAAGACCATTATTATAGTATTCTGTCCCTTAGAAGTTTAAATATCTGAATTAATGCTTATCTATGTGCAAATCAAATATTCCGATGGCAAGTCCTCCTGGCATGAGTTGTGCAGCGGTTTACGACGAAGTGACAACATCAGCGTGTTTCGAACAAAACACTGAAGCCCCCTGAATCACCTGAGGCATTTTATATATAGAACTAAAAGCAAATAAATAATTTTTTCCCCTCTCTAATCGAAGTTGTCAAAGTTCAGGACATTGTCATCAAAGTGTGTGTGCACATGCTTTTCATAGAGATGCTGCTGGCAGTCCAGAGGAAACTGCTCGCTGCAGACGGGACATACCCTCCAGTGAGACTCCACGTGACGTTCGAAACTGCTTTGTTCAAAGTGTGGCGGAAAGATCACCTCGCACAGGGGACACCGCTTATGAACATCAGGTCTGAGTGGGAGAAGAAAATGCAAGTGTTTTAATCTACGATAGGGGTGGCAAGTCGGACATGTTTGGAATGAAAGACTGCTTAAAGAGTTAGTTCAACCAAAAATGAAAATTCTGTCATTAATTACTCACCCTAATGTCGTTCCAAACTCGTAAGAACTTTGTTCATCTTCAGAACACAAATGAAGATATCTTTGATGAAATCAAAGAGCTTTCTGACCCTGCATAGACAGCAACGCAACTGACGGTTGAATCACAGATGTCACATGGATTATTTTAATGATGTCCTTACTACCTTTCTGGGTCTTGAACATGGTAGTTGCCTTGCTGTCTACGCAGGGTCAGAAAGCTCTTGAATTCTATCCAAAATATCTTAAATTCTGTTCCAGAGATGAACGAAGGTCTAACGGGTTCGGAACAACATAAGGAGTGAATAATTACTTTTTAGTATTTTTTTTTTAAATATATTTTTTGAGTAATTATATAAGAATTTTTGGGTGAACTATCGTTTTAATTCATACTGTAGGTTTACAGATTACAGACATTTTAATTAGCCGTATGCTATATTGCCAATCTCACTATTGTTTAGTAAGCAGGTGGATCTCAGCGAAAAAAAATAATCCTAACTAAGCAAAAGAAAGTATTACTTTCTGTCAGTCGCTGCTTTCGAAATGGAAAATCAAAGATACATATAAAAACACCTGTGTCACATCATTGCTTGAATTAGTAAAAAGAGTAAAGTGTTTAAAACTATAGTCTATAATGTTGAAAATGCACAAGGAAATGAGTTACCAGGGTAAGCCTATATGCCAGGGCCCTGGCCAAATTTAAAGGAGAAGTCCACTTCCAGAACAAAAATTGACAGATAATGTACTCACCCCCTTGTCATGCAAGATTTTCATGTCTTTCTTTCTTCAGTTGTAAAGAAATTATGTTTTACGAAGAAACATTTCTGGATTTTTTTTCCATATAATGGACCGATATGGTGCCCCGAGTTTGAACTTACAAAATGCAGTTTAAATGTAGCTTCAAACGATCCCATCCGAGGAAGAAGGGTCTTATTTAGCAAAACAATCGGTTATTTTCATAAAAATAATACAATTTATATACTTTTTAATGTCAAACGGTCGTCTTGTCTTGCTCTGCCTGAACTGTTTTTTTTCCGGTTCGTGACAGTTAGGGCATGTCAAATAAGTCCCATCTCATGTTCTCCCTCAACTTCATCCTATATCGCTGTTTTACCTTTTTTGTTAAGGGTGTTTGATCTTTTTTGCATGTTCACTTTGCAAAGACTGGGTCGGTACTTCTGCAGCGATGTAGGATGATTTTGAAATTACTTTTGAAGTTGAGGGAGAAAATACAATTGGACTTTTTCAACATACCCTAACTGTCTTAAGTCAGAATACACAGAGTTCAGGGAGAGCAAGACAAGATGAGCATTTGAGATTAAAAAGTATTTAAATTGTGTTTTTTAAATAAAAATAGCCGATTGTTACGCTAGATAAGATCCTTCTTCCTCGGTTGGAATCGTTTACAAAGGCATCTAGGATCGTTTGATTCCGCATTTTAACCGCATTTTGGAAGTTCAAAATCGGGGCACCATAGCAGTCCATTATATGGAGAAAAATCCTGAAAAGTTTCCCCTCAAAAAACATAATATCTTTACGGCTGAAGAAAGAAAGACATGAACATCTTGGATGACAAGGGGGTGAGTACATTATCTGTACATTTTTGTTCTGGAAGTGGACTTCTCCTTTAACCCCTACTTCTAGGTATTCAATGCAAACCGTGTACAAACCATGGGTAGTATGGCTGCATATAATTCTAAACATTCACCTGGTGTCAAAGCAGAAGCTGGTGTGGCTCTCATTAGATTCCAGGCTCTGATGATCACAGACCGCAGGGGCCTCACCATCACCTCCCTAAGAAAGACATAAAACCCAAAACGAAACGCACACATCACTTCTTCTTGACTGAGACATAACAATACAGCGTTCTCCAGCGGACACATTTAGCTGTCACCTCTCTATTGAGACATAACAGCCAAGATCTCACACAGACACACACACCCACACTTCCGACGAAAAGCCACGCCTGTCTGCACACAGCCGGCTTCCTGCAAAGGTTAATGGGCTTTTAACGCAGCAAACGAGAAAGGAGGAGAAAGGGGTCAGCGCCGATCTGCACCCTCAAATATCACAGGCCGGCACCCCCAGCCAATTAGCATAGCCCTCGTCAACATCTCTCTCTAACGAGCCTCTAGCCTCGTCACTCTAATCCGCTAACGAGCTCAAAAGAGAAAAGCCTTAATTGCCGTTTCATGCAAATTAACCACCTCTGTATTCACCTATGAACTGAGGTCTGAGGGTGCGAGGAACGCAGAGGGCAGCGAGGAAGAGAAGATGAAAAACGAGTGAATCAAAGAGTTTGAATCAAAGGGCGACAAGGTGGAAGTCAAGACGAAGAGTCGAAAACAGAATGAAACTCTGAGAGAGAGGAATAAAAAGTGAAGGTTGCTGAAAAGTGACGAAAATACAAGGTAATGCCACATATCAGTTTAAAGACTGGCACAAAAGCACGCAGTTATCAGTTCTAAACCTTACAAAAAGCTTCATCAAGATGTAAAATAAAGCTGATGAGTCATAAACTAGTTTTATGGGTGCCACTTTATATTAGGTGTCTTTAACTACAATGTACTTACATCAAAAATACGATGTAATTATTATGTTCTTGTTGCATTGCAAATATTATATAGTCCTGTTTTGCATGTACATACTATGTACTTACACACAGAGTTCAGGAAGAGCAAGACAAGATGAGGGATTGAGATTAAAAAGTATTTAAATGATATTTTTTTAATGAAAATAACCGATCGTTTCGCTAAATAAGACCCTTCTTCCTCGGCTGGGATCGTTTACAACCTGAAGCTGCATTTAAACTGCATTTTGAAAGTTCACAATCGGGGCACCATATCAGTCCATTATATGGAGAAAAATGCTGAAATGTTTTCCTCAAAAAACATAATTTCGTTACGACTGAAGAAAGAAAGACATGAACATCTTGGATGACAAGGGGGTGAGTACATTTTCTGTAAATTTTTGTTTTGAAAGTGGACTTCTCCTTTAATTTGTATTCCGAAGATGAACAAAAGTCTTACGGGATTTCATTTTTGGGTGAACTATCCCTTTAAAGACACTTAATATAAAGTGGGTCCAATTTATGGTAATTTTATGGTGTTTTTTGAAAGAAATAACAATTCTGTCACGTGCGTCATGGTACTTTTGTGAAGGCATGTCGAAGATTGACATGGAAGAGAAGAGACTGTTGAATATAGTCATTATTTTTGTTTTTTTGTTGCGCACAAAAGTATTCTTCTAGCTTCATAACATTACGGACTATTTTAACAATGTCCTTACTACCCTTCTGGGCCTTGAACGTGTCAGTTGCATTGCTGAAAGATCTTAATTTGTGTTCTGAAGATGAACAATCTATATGTACAGTTTGTGTCCTTACGCTAGGCCGCTCTTCAGCGGGATTCTCCAGGCCATCAGGGGGGCTGAGACTGCGTGATGGCTGACTGCAGACAACAGGACCACCCCACGGCGGCGGAGCCAAAGGAGGGGGCCGGCAGGTTTGTTCTGGGGACAATGCCCCATCTGCTCCATCTAAACAACAACAATCCAGGAAGTTCTGAATCATTTTATCACGTTCCTAAAATTTCAGTAAGTGGCTGCCAATGTCACAAAAATTTTCTCGATAGTCGATACTGTATATATATATATATTTTTTAACAAGTAAATATTATACACTTTAGTGTAAAATAAATATTAATAATAACCATAAACAGGTTATAACATACAATCTACATTTTTCAAATAATCAAATAATTTACTTTTAAAAATGGACGTAAAAAAGCGTGCACCCACCCCGGGTCTCTTGCTCTGAATAGGGGTTTCCGTACTGCAGTTCAGCAGGTTGTTGCGGTACCAGTGGAAGTGGAGGTTGGTCTTGTGGATACGGCAGTGGGTAACGCAGCATCATTGGCTCTCTGACCTCTGACCTTCGACTCCCTGCTGCCTCCACTCTGTTCATACACTGCCGCAACTCCTGCAAGAAAAACGGTCAACAAAATTATTTATAGAATCTATCTCACATGATCACAATATAACTGACAGAAAACACTTATTTATTGCTTATATGAGTTATACTAGCTATTACAAATATTGTCACTAAAATTAATGAGACCGGCTATTTAGACACCACTAAATAAAACTCTTTTGGCCAACGATCTTCAACCAAAGAAACTGAAATCTTCAGTACTATTGTAATACAGATTAAATATTACCAGTCTTTAAATAGCGCTGACATAGTGTATAACTCTCCTTGCTTTTTACTCTTTTTCTTGTTCTTTCTTTCCCTCTCCTTTGACCTCATATCCATGAGCCATGATTAGAGGAATTATTCGCACATTTAACATTTAACACAAGTGCTGATGGGTAATCAGGGAGCCGAATGTGGCATTTAGCCGTGACTCTTGGGGCTCAAACACTCACACTCTGCCTGATTTCAGCGCCTTACCTGCTAAGAATCAAATTAAGGTATTTAATATTTAAAGATTCTCATTAACATTTAGAAGATCAAGCTAATAATACCAGCCTTGGAAGATATTGGAGCTTTTTGGATGTCTGAATAGCAAACAAAGAACATAATACTAGCGTAAATAGCAACAAACCGTCCATAGAAACAAAAATTGTAAGAACAGGTTTATATTGAAAATGCTCTTACCTTTTCCAGTCTCTCTTTCTCCCTGGTCACCACCACAAGACTCTCCCTCAGAGCAGACACCTCTCTGTCCTTCTCTGCCACCTTAGTCTATTAAGAAATCCATACAATTTATTTTGAGTGGCATCTGGACATGTATTTTATATCTGCTTTAAAAAAACACCTGAAAGTGAGATGTGTGATTCTAAACCACTAGGTTTGGGACCATATGCATGATTTGCACTAGATTAGGGTACATTAAATGTATATGCTGTCCTATACAACACTGTAGGTTTAAGCTTGTTAACTGAGATGTTAAGTTTGAGTTGGGAGTAGTGTGTATAACTTAGACAAACTGATCTTTGTAACTAGAGGTCCCGCATCTTATAGAGAAAGAAAGCGAACATCAGCTTACTGTCTGCTGATCTCCTTCTCTTTCTTTCTTTCTGAGTTATCGTTGTGTAAATGCCTGTTTGGGTTTGAAGTTCAGTTGAAATGGGTTTACTACGATCTTACCCTGCTCTCCAGCAAACAGTCATAAAGCATTTGGTGAGAGCGCGTGCATGCGTTTAAACACGCTGTAAATAAAAGACTTTCCTTTTGATGGTGTCTCCAGCTTTGTCTAAATACTCAGACAAGAAGAGTCCTTTACGACCTCTTTTCCACTTTCCAGCTCTGTCCTTAATGACTGCCGTGTTCACACACGCTCACAAGGCTGATGGAAATGTGATACCTCAGTTAACCCGGAGCTAAAAATCAACTTGTGGAAGTTCAACTGTGTTTGCATGCTTGTGTGCGCTGACATCTTATTCTAATAAATGTGTGAGTATCCGTGGCTGGCTCTTCACTGTGATCATGTGTAGTGTGCGAATGTGTGTGTTCACGTACTTTAAACTGCTGCTCCTCACTGGCTAGCAGGAGCTTCAGGTTTTCATTGATGGTGCACTGTTCTCTCCATTTCTCTTCCATGCAGGCGAGCTCAGCTTCGACTGACACACTGCACTCCTCTTCCTCCTCCTCCTCGTCATCCTCTTCTTCATCTTCGTCATCATCATCCTCCTCTTCTTCCTCTTTTTTCTTTTCTTTCCCCTCCTGTCCAGATCTGCCTTCAACTCCCAGTCTCTCGGCATCTCTTTGTGTTGCAGGTTTGATCTCAGCAGGATATTGATCTTTTAAATGTGAGAAGGTAATGAATAATGCATAAGAAGTTAGTCACAGTACTATACAGCATATATAACATTATACATGAAACTGCTGTCCGACGTGACGCAATCACAACCATTAAAAAATTGATGTCTAAATGTACATCTATGGATGTTTGAAATGATACCAATAACCAATAATTTTGATATAAATATACAGTTGAAGTCAAAAGTTTACATACACCTTACAGAATCTGCAAAATGTTATTTATTTTACCAAAATAAGAAGGATCATACAAAGTGCATGTTATTTTTTATTTAGTACTGACCTGAATAAGGTATTTCACATAAAAGATGTTTACATATAGTCCACAAAAGAAAATAGTAGTTCATGAATCCCTTGTTTGTCCTAAACAGTTAAACTAGCCGCTGTTCTTTCTGAAAAATCCTGTAGATCGCACAAATTCTTTGGTTTTTTAGCATTTTTGTATATTTGAACCCTTTCCAACAATGACTGTATGATTTTGAGATGCATCTTTTTACACTGAGGACAACTGAGGGACTCATATGCAACTATTACAGAAGGTTCAAACGCTCACTGATGCTCCAGAAGGGAAAACTATGCATTAAAAGCCAGGGGGTGAAAACTTTTGAACAGAATGAGATGTGTACATTTTTCTTATTTTGCCTAAATATCATATTTTTTTTCCATTTAGTACTGCCCTTCAGAAGCTATAGTATGCTTACATGTTCCCCAGAAGACAAAATAAGTTACATTTACCCTGATCTACAGACTCAAAAAGTTTTTACCCCCTGGCTCTTAATGTATTTATTTATTTTTTTAAGTTTGAGAGTCGGCATGATTGTTTTTACTGTTATTAAACAAAGCCTCTTATGCGCACCACTGCTGCATTTATTTGATCAAGGATACAGTAAAAAATGTAATATTGTGAATATTTATTTATATATATATATATATATTATATATAAATAGTGTTTATTTGAAGCATTCATTTATTTAAAAAAATATTTTATAATTTATTTATTTTTAAATTATTTTATGAAGGAACTACTTTGATGATGTGTGTTAGAGTTTAAATGTGTTGAAATTCATTTTTCTCCTCGCCAATACCTGTGGGAGGTGTCTCTGCATCTGGTGTGTGTAACTCCTGTGTGGTCTCTGTAGAGGCATCATTCCTGTTACAGTCCTAAAACATACGTAATATTGAATAGGGTGTTTCAGATTGTTTAACTTTAAATGTATCATTAGTAAAGATTAAAATCTTTATTATTGCATTTTTGTGAAGTTTACAACTGGGTAAAGCCATACTTCAGTTACTCACCCCCTGCTGCGTCTCTTGTTGCTGGGTCAGTTTAGTGACTTGTCTTCGCAAACGTTGACACTCTCTGTATTTCTCTTTGTAGTGCTCTGCAGCCATATTCAGACGCAGCTTTAGTTCCTCAACCTCCTTTTGAAGCTCCGCCTCTAGCTCTGAAACCACACCCACTCCACCTCCAGCCCTGCCCTGAAATTAAAAGACATAAAATAAAGCAAGCACACAAGAAAGAGAAAGAAAGTTATCTCACAGGTCACACTGTGTCATTGTTAATAGATCTTCACAATCAAATAAAAACAATAAGGGACAGTTAGTTGTGGTTACCACTTCCTGTGATGCCTGGCTTCTCATCCTGTCCAGTTGATTCTGAGCATGTCTGCATTCTTCCTGGGCTTCAGTTAAATGGGCTCGCAGGTCTTCTGCCTCCTGACGGGCACGGTACAGCTCAGCCATGGTGCGATCTCGCCCGCCGGAGGCATCACGTAACTCAGTACCCAACATGGCGGCCTGCTGCCGGGTGGCTTGGAGCTGCTCCTCAGCTTTACGCAACTGCTCTTTAAGACCCTAGAGATGCACACAATGCATTAGTAAGAGTAAGTATGATTTATGCAAACACATACTATCATAAAATCTTAATTGTTCCAAAATCTATATATTTTTTAAATAAATGTCAGTTAAATAAATGTCAGTTACGGCATCACTGGGGTGTGTGTCTCTCTCTGTGCGTAGTCTGTGCAGTTCCTCCTGGTACTGTGCGATGGTGACCTCTCTGTTCAGCTCCACCGCCTTCAGCATCTGCAGCTCTGCACTGAGTTTAGTGTTTTCCAGCTCGGCGCTGCGCACGTGAGACTGTAAGCATGAAACACAACATGGATCGATGTGCGTCACACGACTGATCACTGCATGTGATAACACTTCATAACTTGTAGATACTATACACACTTACTTTGTAAAGCTCTTTCTCGTCTCTCTCATTTTTCAGCTGTGTTTGCAGACTGTCCCTCTCAGAAATAGCCTTCTGCAGCTTGTCTCTTAAACTGGACAACATACAAAATACAGCATATAAATCCTATACTAATCATATGCGTCCTTATCCTGAGAGTCCAATTCAAAATCTAATTCAGACCAGGAGATAAAAATGGAAAATGGAAACATTATGGAATTAAATATAGATAAGATCTACACTATCAGTCAAAAATCTCTGATCATATTTTTAGTGTTTTTTTTTTAAGTCTTTTCTGCTCACCAAGCCTGCATTTATTTGATTCAAAGTACAGCAAAAACAGTACAAATTTGAAATATTTTTACTATTTAAAATGTTCTATTTGAATATATTTTAAAATGAAATTTATTCCTGTGATCAAAGCTACATTTTCAGCACCATTATTCCAGTCTTTAGTGTCACATGATCATTCAGAAATCATTCTAATATGCTGATTTGCTGTTTTTTATTATCTTTATTATTATCAATATTTAAAGGAGTTCTTTGATGAATAGAAAGATCCAAAGATCAGCATTTATCTGAAATAAAAAGCTTTTGTAACGTTATACACTATACCATTCAAAGACATGTATAAAGTTACAAAAGATTTCTATTTCAGATAAATGCTATTCTTCTGAACTTTCTATATTCATTAAAGAAACCTGAAAAGATTCTACTGCCGTATTCTACATAAAAATAATAAATGTTTTTGAGCAGCAAATCAGAATATTAGAATGATTTCTGAAGGTTCATGTGACTGCTGTGATGCTAAAAATTCAGCTTTGAAATCACAGAAATAAACCACATTTTAAAATATATTCAAATAGAAAACAGTTATTTTAAATAGTAAAAATAGTTCAAAAATTTACTGTTTTTGCTGTAATTTGGATTAAATAAATACAGGCTTGGTGAGCTGATAAGATTTCTTTAAAAAAACATTAAAAATCCTACTGTTCAAAAGTTTTTGACTGGTAGCGTATTTTTAAAATTCTTTGCAGGTCACTAATCATATAATCAAATTTTATCACACTGATCATGTGAACTGTATGGATGGTCAGATGTTTTTGCCTTCACTGACTGAAACACAATGCATCATCTCAATCATGATCATCAGGTTTTACACAAACCTGTAGAGTTTGAGTGCTGCAGTCATCAAAGCAAAAGCTAATACTTTTTAAAATGTATTTTTTAAATTAACCTTTTACCTCAAATTGTTATGCTGATATAATAATTGAAAGTAAATCAAATTAAAATATATATTTATTAAAATAAATACACAGTAAAAGCATTTAAAACTACTTGTCTCAGACCCCACTTTTAATAATTTTAATAATTAAATTAATGTTCATGTCAGATAATGTGTGCACAGGCCTTACCAGTCCAGTTCGGTCTCTTTAAGAACAGCTTTTTGCGTGATTTCTAGCAGGTCTTGTTCAAGTTGTCTCACTCTGGCTTGAGCCTCCTCCTTCTCCTCACGCAGGCCTTTCTGCAGCTCCTGCAATTGGACAGCAAATACTATCAATCACATCTTCCGGCCAATCAAAATACTCCAAGCATTTTATCCAATAGCAAAAATTGGTCAAAAGCGATCCGACCAATCATTTAAAAAATATTTAAGAAAAATGTATATATATACACTCTATATATATATATATTCTGTTGATAATGTGGTAGTTTACAGGAAACTGAAAGAGAAGGTATTAGTCTGATCCAGACTATCCCCTTCAAAAAAAACCAAACAAAAACAAAACAAAACAAAACAAACTTTAATCAAACATACAAAACCACCAAACAATCAGTCCCTTGCTGAAGTGAATTTCCCCACAGAATGATGTCAGCGGGGAAAGAGGGGGCTTCTATTTCACTTTTGTTTCAGGGGCTCATATTTAACAGTCGTCATCAGTAAATCACAGTAACATCTGGTTCTGAAAGCACGCATACACGCCTTGTCCTCCGGCTAATCTGGTGACTCGTGGTGTTTTACGGCCGATGATGTTTCGGAATTGCTGCACAGGCAAATAAAATGTGAGGTCGTAAAATTAGCAGCCACAAAATATATACTTATGTTCTCACGATAAAGAGGAAGTCTATTTTCATATGTAAGTTCTGACAGTTTAACAGACGCACGCACACTTATGGCATACGAAAGGCTTCGTGTGACTGGGGTGTGAGAGAGAATTATAAAAGTGTTAATGTTTTATTTGTGGTGTTCTTTGTCCTTTGCGACACTCATAATTCACACTTACAGACTTCAACAAGGTCTCCAGAAGGAAACACTAGGGGGCGCTGAAAGACCAGCAAACCAGCTGAATCACATCCTGCTGTTTTCTGGGCCCTTTTGTAGACTTTAATGTGCTGTGCACTCAAACATCAATACCACATTAGAGCCAAATGGAATTTGCTGACTTTTTTTTTTTTTTTTTTTTTGCATATTCTATGCTGATGTTGAGGGAAAATCTAATTTTGAGAAATGGACTTAACATTGTAATATGTGGTAGATGCACGAAATCAGCTGACCATATTTAACCAATAATTCAAGGGTATCAATGGTACCAACACGGTTTTAATTATTTGCTTTATTTATGCCATCTAGGAATATTTTTGTGGCAAGAAAAGTTGACAAAACCAGTTAAAATAGGTAAATAAATGAATAACCGTTAAAAAAAGAAATAAGATAAACTGCCAGTACACTGGTACACTACCGCTGAAATGTTTGAGGTAAAAGAAAATTAAAGAAAAAAATAGTTTTATTCAGCAAGGATGCATTAAATTAAAATACAATTTAAATAAATATTAAAAAATGCTTCTTGAGCAGCAAATCAGCATATTAGAATAATTTCTGAAGGATCATTTGACACTGAAGTCTGGAGTAATGATTTCAGCTTTGACATAACAGGAATAAATTACAATTTAAAATACATATTCAAAGAAAATTTTAAATAAATAAATAAATGTAGCTTTGCTGAGCTTAAGAGACTTCTTTCAAAAATGTATAAAAATCTTACTGACCCTAAACTTTTGAACTTTTGAGTATAGTCTACAACAAAGTACTATGGTATTACTAAATGATACCTGTACCATGATATCGTCACATTTCTATATTTCGTAAAGGACCATAAAGTCAAATGAACAGGTACGTCAAAAGAAAACAATGTTCTGAAAATGAATATGAAAAAATAAAATAAAGGAGTTATTAATGAGAAACAATACAAATTAGGGCTATTAACATTAACCAATAAAATGAAAAAACATCAATGCGTTAATGCATTTATTTAACTTGATATTAACAGTCACACACCCTCTCTTCAAACTCCGCCCTCCAATAACACATCAGCCAATCGAATGTCTGCAAACCCCCTAGACATGAAATGATTGACAAGACTGTTTCTGACAAACAATAATAAAAAACCCTGCCCATGTCAGGCTATTTTTGGCTTTTCACAGAGCATGAGGCTGTCACAAAGACAGTTGTGATTTCTCAGGACTGTGATTTTCTCTTTTCCTACATAATTTGTGACACAAAACAGTGGTAAAATATCTATTTAGATTTAAATACAATTTCAACAAGAAAGCTATAAAAACATCTAGAATTTGTGCCATGTTTAATATTCTTCCTTAATATACTTGTATTTCTATTTGTATGCCCTCCCTTCTACTTCTTCCTTTTTTTTGGACTTCTCTCTATTTCTTAGAAATTCTGTCTATTATATTACTCTTTCTGTTAACGTTTAATCCATAATTCGTTTATTATTGAAAGACTGTTCGTATCTTTTGTACGTACTGTTTATTTTGTACATACTGTAATCTTTGTTGTTCTTTATTGCAATAAAAAAATTATATATATTTTTCAATTATATATAGTTTGTCATGATTAGATTAGGATTTATTTGTAATATGGTGAAGTAAACGTAGCCGTCCCGCTGAGGAGACGGGCGACAGTTAAAGGGTTAAGTTATATGTATCAGGTAGTAGTGCCATTTTTCAAATGGTATTAAAAAAAAACAAGTAGAGAAAACTGAAGGCGAAAGAGCAAGAGAAAGAAAGCGGGAGAGAGAAAATCGCGTGACTGGCTGCTGTTGTCTCAGTGACTGGGCAGGTCTCCTCCTTTCTGTTGAGTGGTTTTGGTGGACATTAACTCCTGGCTGCGTGCTCACATTTGACGTCACGTCTACCCTCTGTGGTCGACATGGCACCGGCATGATAACAGATGCCCAAGTAAACTTTTCTCTGTCTCTCTCTCTCTTTCCTTCTCTGTTTCTCAAACTCCCAATTCTTTCACTCTAAGTAAATAATCCTCAGCATAGTCAGAATTAGGTATGGATAAATCACATGACTTTATGGGGAAAGTCAGTAATGCACACAGAGACACACACACAGCCATTATCTGATAAGATAAAGTGCTCTGTGGGAGTAGGTTCAGTCAAACAGAAAAGCGTTTTACACTTGGAGACAGAACGTCTTAAAGCACGAATGTGCACATACACACTCAGGAGAGCACTTTGATGTGCAGATAACTTGAACTTGTGATCTCTGGTATGTATTACATGCTGCTCAAACACTGCGTGTGTGTGTGTAGGCCATCTTTCCTGCTTCGTCGGCTGGTCACTTTTATGTGAGAGTGTGTGTTTAGTACCTGGTTGTGTTGTCTCTGTCTCTCCTGTAGCTGATCTCTCTCCTGTGTAAGGAGGCGTAGTGCTTTCTGCAGTTCTTTGCACTCCTGTTGAACTTCCTCTACACGCTGCTGCTCATACACACATATACAGATAATAAGCCAAAAAAAGACACAAGCTTTGTTTTAAAACGTAGTGAGATGCTTGCTTCCTACACAGGCAGCTGCCTTCTAAGAAAGCATCTTACCAAAATGAAAGCTCATAAGTGACAGATTTGTAATTGTAGTTAGATTATAAAATAATGCATTTACAATACTCTTTTCTCTTTATTTTTTTCCCTGGGATTGTCATAATGCATCCTTGCAAAGTACATACGCAATTCTGCTTTATAATTTGGCTACAAGAAGCATGCTTGGGTTGCCTACATTTTGCATTAGGAGTGCACCTGTGATGCATAAAATGTTGCATTTGTAGGTAGCTCACTAGGTTTTGGAACAAAGCAAGGATTTATGTGCTTGGGTGTGTGATTTGCATACCTCAAGTAGTCCGGTCTTTGTCGTCACAACCAGTATGTCTGAGTTCCCTTCATCTTCCACTGTCAGTAGCTCCTCTCCTGTGGGCGTGGCCGGGCGGAACTGGAACGGCGTACTCGCACCTCTAATTTCACCCGTGTGTGTGACGTAGCAGAACTGATAAAACTCACCATCACTACGAGGAACATAATATCCTAGGAAACAGCATGTAGAGTATTTGATTACAGGTTTTGTCTTTATGAGATGTATACTATTATATGACCTACAATAGAAAGGTCATCTGCTAACAAATCAAAGAAAAAACTAAATGCCCCCCAAAAAACTAAACAAAACATGCACATTACTTGCATATTGGCTGTTAATTATTACTTATTTGGCACATGCCTTATTCTGCATACCCATTATTCTAAGATCAATACCTAGATTTAACAACTACCTTACTAACTATTAATCAGCAGCATATTAGGAGGTTACTGAGGGAAAACTCTTAGTTAATTGTGTTTGTGTTCCCTATTCTAAAGCGTTATCAACAAAACAAAAATCAAAAATTCTGAAATAAAAAATTATGACTCTTTAATGTTTTACTTACACTACCAGTCAAAAGTTTTTGAACAATAAGATTTGAATGTTTTTTGAAGAAGTCTCTTCTGCTCACCAAGCCTGTTTTTTTATCTAAAGTATAGCAAAAACAGTAAAATTGTGAAATATTTTACTATTTAAAGTAACTTTAAATTGTAAAATGCAATTTGTTCCTTTGATCAAAGCTAAATTTTTAGCATTATTACTCCAGTCTTCAGTGTCACATGATCCTTCGGAAATGATTCTAATATGCTGATTTGCTGTTCAAGAAACATTTTATTATTATTGTTATTATCAATATTTAAAACAGTTGAGTACATTTTTTTCAGGATTATCTGATGAACAGAAAGATCCAAAGTTCAACATTTATCTAAAATAAACTAATAAATGATATATAAAAGTATACATTTAAAAAAAAAAAAGAAATTAATACTTTTATTTAGGAAGAATGCTTTCAATTGATCAAAAGTGATGACATTTATAATGTTACAAAAGTTTTCTATTTCAGATAAACGCTGTTTTTCTGAAGAAACCTGAAAAATTCTACTCAGCTGTTTTCAACATCATAATAATGATAAATAAATGTTTTTAAGCAGCAAATCAGAATATTGCAATGATTTATGAAGGATCATGCGACTGGAGTAATGATGCTAAAAATTCAGCTTTGATCACAAGAATAAATTACATTTTAAAATCTATTCAAATAGAAAACAGTTATTTAAAATAGTAAAAATATTTCCCAATTTTACTGTTTTTGCTGTACTTTGGATCAAATAAATGCAGGCTTGGTAGGAAGAAAAAGACTTCTTTAAAAAACATTTAAAAATCTTACTGTTCAAAACCTTTTGACTGGTAGTGTAAATAACAATAATAACAACTCTGATCATATTGTGCAAAAAGAAAAAAAAATCCATCCAATCAAAAAAAAAAAAAAAAATAACAATAATAATAATAAACTTAACTTCAGTAATAACACCCACTTTCACAGTTAAATTACAATGGATAAACGTAAGTTTAACCATCCAATCAATTACAGACAAATAAATGTCCCAGCGTCAAATTCCGGAAGTAAAATGCATAGGGTAATATATGTTGACTTTGTGTGTGTGTGTGTTTATACCCTGAAAGATGATAGTTCGGTGAACAGTGGATCCCTCAGTGTAGTTTTCAGGCATTGGAGACCAGAGGAACGTGTAGTAATCTCTCGCACTGCTCCAGCCAACCTAATACACACACACACACGAACAGCAAACAAGGAGTCAGAACTAAAACTTCTGTTACCAGACCAATGAAAGCCTTTGAAAACAGCTACAGTAAAACATATAAAACACAGACTGGTTCATTTTGACCATAACAATACAAGTAAAACTATATAAACACGGAGACTACATAAAAAAGTTTAAGGAACACCCAGTCAAAACAGATGGAAAGAGAGTGAGAAAAAAGAAACATTACTTAGTATCAATATATTAAACCAGAGGGAGATCTAAAATCCTAATACTTTGTCTCATATTGATTTCACAGGTTATAAATATTGCAATATGCTCAAGGAGGAATGGAAACACTTAGCCCTGTTTCTGAACTTCTTAGCCAGCTGCGAAAAGGGGGGCACAGTGTGTGTGTGTGTGTAGGGTTGGAAAAGGAGGCGTAATGGAAAAAAAGGACCGGGAAAAAGGTGAAAATTTTACACTTGCTTCAAAGGCGGCTAGAAATTGTGCGGTTACTCTGAAAAGTGTGAGCGTGCATGTGAATTCCATCATTTCGGCCTTTGAAGCGAGTGTAAAATTTTCACCTCCATAACCACCCATATTTGTGTGTGCGCGCAAATGAGCGATTGTATGGTTTTATGCAGTTCTAAATGAAATATGACGGAAACGAAGTAGAGAATGTAATCCACCATCATAAACATGTCACATACGGTTACATCTTACAGTTACAAATAAGACACACACACTCTCTCAGCAATTTGTCATCGTGATTTTTCACAGCACTACCTGACATTTACTTTGATTACAATATATCACATCTGTAATCTCTCTTTTTTTTTTTAACAGAAAGTATTCTGCTTTCATCTGGAGCACAGTCATCTGTGAAGAAATCACCTATTAATTACAGAGAGGAGACGAAAAGAGGAGAGCAAGAGGAAAGAGAACGAGAAAAGGCATCCGAGTGTGTTTCAAACAAGCCGTGCTTGTACATACAGGACCGATAAATGATAAATTTAATAATAAGAGGGCTGACGTAACTATAAATCAGGTGCATAAGAACATGTTTGGCATGTGCGCGACAACTTAATTATACAGTACTCGTCCGTGTCTGTGTGTGTGTGTGTGTCTGCGCACAAACCTACTGTATGTGTATATGCATGATTACACATTTTTTTGTATTGCTTAAAGGTAGCCTGTTTTCAACGTGCTTCAACATACTCCTTGATCAAAAGCACTATGTTTGTTCGCTCTGCAAACTTAAAAAGCAGAATTTTTTTGTTTTTTTGAATATATATTGTGTTTATAAATAAAAAGCTACAGCTAAATATATGTAAAACTTTACAAAAAAAAAAAAAAAAAAAAAAATTACATTTATATATATTATTACTAACATTTAATATAAAAATATCAATTAAATTTAAAACTGAAATTTTGCACATTTGGACATTGCAAGAATAAATAAAAAATCTGCAGCTAAATATTTGTACAACTTTACAAATACAAATATTTTTCTATAATTAATAACACTTAATCAAAACATTAAATTAAATCAATCAAAACTGAAATGTTGAACTTTAAGTTAAAAAGGAGATTGCAAGTACAAATTAAAAAGCTGAAACTAAATGGTTGTAGGACTTTACAAATAAAAAGATACATGACAATTATTTATATATAATTAATAACATTTAATATGAAAATATCAATTTAATTAAAGACTGAAATTGTGCACATTAAAAAAAGAGACTTCGCAAAGAACAAATGAAAAAGATGCAGCTAAATATTTTTACAACTTTACAAATAAAAATATAAAATACAATTATTTATACATAATTAATAACATTTAATCAAAATATTCAATTAAATCATTTTGTAATAAATTTGTTTTTAGGACTTCACAAATAAAAAGATACAATTTAAAAACGTATATATATATAATTAATAACATTTAATATGAAAATATCAATTTAATTCAAAACTGAAATTTTGCACTTTAAATAAAAAGAGACACTGAAATTACAATTTAAAAAGATGAAACTTAATATCTGTAGGACTTTACAAATAAAAAGCTAAATTACAATTATTTATAAAATTAATGACATTTAATATGAAAATATCAATTTAATTAAAAACTGAAAGTTTGCCTATTAAATATAAAAGGGACATTGCAAGTACAAATTAAAAAGCTGAAACTAAATATTTGCAGGACTTTACAAATAAAAAGCTAAATTACAATTATTTATAAAATTAATGACATTTAATATGAAAATATCAATTTAATTAAAAACTGACATTTTGCTCATTAAATATATAAGGGACATTTTAAGTACAAATACTTATTTGTAGAACTTTACTAATAAAAAATATGAAATACAATTAGTTATATGTAATTAATAACATTTAATTGAAATATTAAATAAAATAATTTAAATCTGAAATTTTGCACTTTAAATAAAAAAGAGACATTGCAAGTACAAAAGCTGAACCTAAATATTTGTAGGACACTGCAAGTACAAATACTTATTTGTAGAGCTTTATTAATAAAAATAGAAAATACAATTAGGTATATGTAATTAATGATATTTAATTGAAATATGAATTAAAATAATACAATAATTTAAAACTGAAATTTTGCACATTAAATGAGAAAATAAAATGAGTCCTAAGAGAAATAGGACTTTAAAAAATAAAAAATAATAAAGTACAATTATTCAAATATAATTAACAACATTTAATATAACATTATAAATTAGGTTTTGTACTTCAAATGAAAAAGCTTACCAAAAAAATAATTCTGTTTTAGCAGAGTGGAAAAAAACAACCATTTGCACACAGAAAATGTAAGTCATTTCTAAACTATTATGCAACTCACTGCTGTCTGGAAGAAGCAGTATTTTCTCAAAACCACCAGAGGGAGCTTGTGGTTCACTAAGT
The DNA here is from genome assembly GCF_022985175.1 of Labeo rohita. Taxonomy (NCBI): domain Eukaryota; kingdom Metazoa; phylum Chordata; class Actinopteri; order Cypriniformes; family Cyprinidae; genus Labeo; species Labeo rohita. The sequence goes on from NC_066887.1 coordinate 22,341,719, forward strand.
AATACAAAGCACAAGTTAAGGTGTTTGTACTGAGTGTGCCAGTACCTGAAAAACAGTTCCCACATTACCTCATTGATTATTTATTGATTATTTAAATACGAGTCAATAAATACTGTCAAAATACATACATCAATTTATAATGGTCTACCATATAAATCTGACTACTATTATCCAGTTATGCATTACACATAGCAGCTAATATCTGTTATTACACTACATCTTATTGCAGATACAAGACTGTAAGGAGAAAATACTAAAGCTAAAGCATAAGGAAGGATTCATTTGTCGTGGCAAACACCCACAGCATTAAGCACAACAGCACATGCGATCAAACACAAACACACACTCACACCACAACTCTATTCCCCGTAAACTAACCATCAAAACAAGAGTGATATTGAGCGGATTAACCATCTTTTTTCCAATCCACATTTTCCCCTGCAACGCACCACTCTAAATGCTGTCTGGAAAGATCTGGTTGATTTGAAGTGCCTTTTATACCAGTCATAAACTGTCATTGTATCTTAACAAGATGTAAAGTTTCCATGCACTCATTTCCTCCTGATTAAACGCAAGATTAAATTTCGAGATGAAAGAAAAGAGTGAGATTAAATTACATGGATGTAATTTTCTTACAAAAAGCATTTCTGTCTCAGTGAAATATGTCACGTGTACCAACCTTAAAGATGCCAACCCAGTCTTTGGGATGTGGGGTGATGAAGGGGGTGAGTGTGTAATGACATTCAAGCGCTGCCTGTGGGAGGAAGCTTTTCCCAACATTCTGGAAGATGACATGGGCAAAGTTGGACGTCTCCATGACAACACTTCCTCCACCGCCAGCAGGTAATCCCGTATTACAGGCTGACGACATCATAAGTGCTCAAAGAAAGCCTGTGATTGGTCTACCTGAAACAAGAACGAAGGGAAAGTACAAAGAAATAATGAGGGTTTTAAGTAAGGGTTAATGCTCAGTCAGATGGTCATTATTGCAAAAAAAAAACAAAAAAAACCCCCTAAAACGGACTTGTATCACCCTGACTGAGTTTTTATTAGTCTGCATTATTCCTTAGCTAATTACCAAACAAAAGTATTGAATAGTGATTTAAAATGTTTTTATCTTACTTTTAAAGACCTCAGAGAACATACACTACCAGTCAAAAGTTTTCAAAGATTTTTCATGTTTTTTTTTTTTTTTTATAAAGTCTCTTCTGCTCACCAAGCCTTCATTTATTTGACCCAAAGTACTGCAATAACAGTAAAATTCAGAAATATTTTTGCTATTTAAAATAACTGTTTTCTATTTGAATAGATTTTGAAATGTAATTTATTCCTGTGATTTTAAAGCTGAATTTTTAGCATCATTACTCCAGTCACATGATCCTTCAGAAATCATTCTAATATTCAGATTTTCTGTTCAAAATTTATTATTATTATTATTATTATGTTCAAAACAGCTGAGTAGAATTTTTCAGGTTTCTTTGATGAATAGAAAGTTCAGAGGAACAGCGCTTATCTGAAAAAGAACGCTTTTGTAACATTCTAAATGTCTTCATCATCACTTTTGACCAATTTAAGGCAAAAAAAAAAAAAATCAGCATATTAGATAATTTCTAAAGGATCATGTGACACTGAAGACTGGAGTAATGATGCTGAAAACTGAGCTTTGATTACAGGAATAAATTACATTTGAAAATATATTCAAATAGAAAGCAGTTATTTTAAATAGTAAAAATATTTCACAATATTTGCTGTATTTTGGATCAAATAAATGCAGGCTTGGTGAGCAGAAGAGAATTGTTTAAAAAAACATTAAAAATCTTAGTGCAGCTATGTAGAAAACATTCGTTGTACAGAATGAAAGGTCAATTACACAATATGGCCCAGGAATTATTTAGAAATTCATCAGAATCAAGTATTCCAAATGCTTACATTACGTCTCTTCTGATTTATTTCAATTTCTAAGATTTTCACTTAAGTTCATATTTTTTTATATTTAATGATGTTACTTTGAAAGTGACAGATTAAAAAAAAAGTTTACACTGAAAATGGCATGATGGTGTGTTTAAACAATGCATAATTCGCTTTAAAATGTTACATAGATGGTTAAATTTTTCTGAGCTGACATACATTTGGTTTAAGCCCATGTGCAGCTGCATGAAGAAGACCTGCCCTATTTCAGGCCGGATGGGGCGATGCCGAGTAGGCCTGTATGCATGACACTGCTGATGGTGCTGTCATCCCTGTTCAGGCCTTTAACGTCAATGACAGCTCGATTCAATAAAGCAAATGACATATTTTCTCCCTGAACTCACTATATGATGTTATGAAACATCACATTCCTTCTTAATCATACTAAAACACGTTTGCTTAAACCGAAAGCGACTTTCTAGATATGTTTCACTTGCACGATGTCGCTAAGTAACAAGTCACTGCGGATTTTACTGGCAGGTATAAGTATACTAGATCATGTAGTTAGCATTTTTCCATATATGTTATACGACGTAAATTACTGGCGGTGGCCTTAGAGGATGAGCTGATGAGTTTATTAATTCCACTGCAATCCCACCCCTAAATACATCGAGATGGACCGCATGCAATTCCAACATAATTTCCAAGATTATCACTATATATATTATAGTCGTCTCTCAATAAGTGCGTTATACCTGTAATCCATGTTTACTTGAAGATCTGTAACTCTTGTTGTTTTGACTGCTAGATAACGCAGATGGAGAGCGTCTCTGTCATGTAGCTGAACCGGGTGTCAACATGTTTTGAGAATCTAGAAACGTCATCCTACTTCCGGTCGGTTGCGCCCTGTGATTGGTTTATTTACTCTTGTCGCTGAGATTCGCGGTTTACCATTGGTTAGTGAATAACCCCAACAAAATAGAGATGGGAGGTCTGATTCTTTTTAGAGAATCGGTTCTCTCGAACAGGAACCGGTTGAAAAAACTCAAGCTTACTGATTTGGTTCGATTCAGAAACGAATCGTTTCAGTCCGAATCAGTCAGCTTCAGCAAAACATGCATGGCAATTACAGAAAAATGCCAAGCGTTACCAAAGACGTAAATATAATCTTATTGGTTTAGGAAACGTTTGATCAGTTAATATATTAAGAGTGAAATTATATAGTTAAAACTTTCTAGACATTATTTTGTATAAATATATAAAAAGTATAATATATCTAGTTATATAGTAAAGTATATCTCTGCATATAATGCCGACTTTAAAAGGAAGTGCTGAATAAGTTCTATTTGTGCAATTAGTGTATTAGAAAGGATATTTTATTGATCTTAATTTATTTATTTTCACCGTTTGTTATTGGAAATATTCGTGATTGTGTAATATCTAAAACAACTAAAATATTTTAGCACAAACTCTCACTCTTGAATTTGGACAACACGGTCATAAGTTCACGTAGAAGCGTAAACCGTCTAGAAATTCCTAATCTTTTAAGTATCACCTTAATTCTATTCAAAGAAATCACAGCAGCAACTCGGGGAGAAACTGCATATTGTCTCACTGATCTCGATCTAATTGGTTGGTACGCAAATCCTTATCAGTGATTGGAGGACTCTTGCTGTCAATCACAGGCCCCGCCCCCTGAGTTCCTGACTCGTACTGTCAATGAGGCGCTGAGGTCAAGAGAAATAAGCATGGCCGCTTTGTTTAGAGGGTATCGGAATTTTTATAAAAGAAGCAATAAACATGTGGAGCTTACTTTGGGTATGTTGTTTCCTCATTACTTTTTCATTGACAGACCGAGGGGGTTTAAGCGCCGCTAATGTTATTGCAAAGAGCAGCTTGGAAATGTTTTTTTTTTATCTGTTTTGTTTGTCAGTCTGCAAAATATGTGCACATACAAGAAATATGTTTGGACATATATGTCAAAGCATATGAACAGGCATCGTGCACAATAAACAAGTCACTGTTTACTGCAGTGCATTTGGGGTTTAGGAGCTCATAGGTTACACTATAGTTCAAAGTTTTTTTTTTTTTTTTTTTTTTTTTTTTTTTTTTTTAATGCAAACTCCAAGCTACATTTATGAAATTGCGTTATCATATTAAAGACACATGTCAGCCTTCTCACCAAGTTCAGAGAAAGGGCTTCAGATTTTTGTCACTTCATTTAGTCATTTTATACAAAAGACATGTTAATTTGGTCTATAAGAGTTTTTCTCTAAACATATGGATTTGTAAGGATCTGAATATTTTTATAAACAATTGAGATTAAAGGTTAAAAAATCCTGTGGTAGTGCTCAGTGTGTTATTCCATTAATTTTGTGTTATATTGATTTTTTAATATTTCACATGTCTCTGATTTATAGACATGAAACGCTGAAAAAAACCATCAGTTTCAGTGCACACCTTGACTATAATAGTTTTCTATTTCTACAGGGAGGATTTTATTTTACTGTAATTTATGATTTCTGTCTGTTTGTGGTTTTTCAGTATCTTGTAGATCAATGGCTTCCAAGACCCCAGTGGGTTTTATTGGACTGGGCAACATGGGAACACCTATGGCTAGAAACTTACTGAAGCATGGATATCCTGTCATTGCTACTGATGTCTTCCCAGAGTCTTGCAAGGAGCTTCAGGACTCAGGAGCACAGGTATAAGTGTTTCTCAAACAATGCGCTAAAACAAAATCAGTCACTGTTTTTCCGATATAAAGTTCTGTGAAAGAGCCTGTGGAAATAATTGCCCTTGCTTGCCCTCCCAGATCCTGGATTGCCCTGCTGAAGTGGCTGATAAAGCTGACCGCATCATCACCATGCTACCGTCCAGCCCCAACGTCATTGAGGTTTACACAGGACCCAATGGCATACTTAAGTAAGTTCTTTCATATTAAACTCTCAACAGTGTTTAATTCAATACTGACTGCATTTTAACATACACTCTTAAAAATAAAGGTGGTTTAAAAGTGGAAGCCGTGCCATAGAAGAGCCATTTTTTTGGTTCCACAAAGAACCATTTAGTCAAAGGTTTGTCTCTTTCTTACCTTTTTATAACTTGAAAAACCTTTGGCCACAAAGAACCTATGGTGAAACAAAAAGGTTCTTCAGATGGAAAGGTTCTTTATGGAACCATTTAGACAAAAAATGTTTTTCTATGGCATCGTGAAGCACATTTGTTTTTAAGGGCCCTATCATGCATCTGGCACAATGCCGCACTAGGCGCGACGCAAGTGTTTATTGCTAGTTTCGTCCCAACGCAGTTATCGTTTTCACATCCTGCACCACCTTGTTTAAATAGCAAATGCATTTGCGCCCATTTGTGCACCCATGGGCATGCTGGTCTGAAAACAAGGTGTGTTCAGGCGCATTGTTGGCACGTTGCTATTTTGAGGCAACTGAAATAGACTGCGCCATTGACCAACCGAAACCTGGTCTAAAGTAATATGCGCTATAGGCAGGTGCACAATGCACATACACTCTGCTTATTACACACATGTGCAGCAGCACACAAGCATGCCAAATATTAAAAATGAAAGGATTACAATGTAAAAGATTATTATTGTGTACATAAATATAAAAATATATAAATATAAAAATGTCTACATGTCATAATGGATAGTCAATTGCTTTCTTATGCAAGCTGTTTTTTGGTTTCACTTTGTTTTTCGAAAACGATCACGTTCAGCAAGGAGGGAAGAGTTTTGAAAGGGGGTGCACAGTAACTTGTTTGAGTGGACTCGGCCCGTGAATGAGCCCCCCACCCCCCTTTGAGCTGGTCCTGCTCTCTGGAGAAGCGTTCAGTTTTTGTTATCTCAAATTCCACCGTGTAAATAGCGAATCCACCATGGTACGAGTGCAACTGGCTCTTAAAGGGAAGGGGAAATGAGACTCTGATTGGCTTAATGCACGTTACGCCCAAAAGACACCCACGAGTCATTAACAGAATAGGGACAACACTTTTAGACCATGCGTCGGGTGTGCAGACCGTTTTTCCTGTCCTTAAAATAGTAAAAGTGGATTTGGACGCGCCCCAAGTGCACCTGTGCCATGCACTTTAGACCATGTACTTAGAACGTTAAAATAGGGCCCTAAGAGTGTATTGGAGAAACTGTTGTCCTAAATTAGTTTAAACTGGATATAAATGTGCACAGCGTGTGTCTAGATTATTTATAATGGTAAAGAAGTTTCCACTGACTGTATGATTAGTACAAGTCTAGGCTTAATCTAGTAACTCTTTTAAATCTACTTTAATTCCAGGATAATCTGGTCTAAAGTACAATAATACAGACTAGTAACTGAGTTTACAGTAGTTTAGGCTAGTAGTTGACCAATGTTGGCTTTTTTTAATGACTGATGCTAATGCAGATATCTACAGCTGCCTTATATGCTACAGTTAAAAAAAATTGGGTCAGTACATCATACTTCTTTTTTTTTTTCTTGGAATGATTTTATACTTTTATTCAGCAATGGCACAATAAATTGAACAAAACGTGAGATTATTTTTCAAAGACTTCTGATAATGTATGACATGCATCATTCTATAAAAATGTTAAGCAGCACAACTGTTTTCAACAGTGACGAAAAGACCAAATCAGCATATTTGAATGATTTCTGAAGGATCATGTGACACCAAGGACTGGAGTAATTATGCTGAAAATTTAGCTTTTGCCAACACATGAATAAATTACATTTTAAAATATATTAAAATATGAAACAATTTATTAAATTGTAATAATATTTTAAACACAATATTACTGTTTTTACTGTATTTTAAAAGATTTGCTTCTGATTACTGTTCCTTTAAATAATTTAAGTAATTTATTTATTTTTATATACAAGATTTATTTATTTACACTACAAGATTTGTAATGTTTTTTAAAGAAGTCTCTTCTGCTCATCAAACATTTTGAAATATTTTTACTATTTAAAATAACTGTATTCTATTTAAATATATTTTAAAATAATTTTTTTTTCCCGTAATTAAACCTAAATTTTCAGCATCATTACTCCAGTTTTCAGTGTCACATGATCCTTCAGAAATCATTCTAATATGCTGATTTTCTGTTCAAGAAACATTTTTTTTTATAATTATTATTATCATCAATATTTAAAACAGTTCAGTACATTTTTTTTCGTGATTCTTTGATGAACAGAAAAGATCCAAAGATCAGAATTTATCTGAAATAAAAAGCTATACCATTTAAAAGCTTGGAGTCAGTATAATTTTTTTTTCCTTTTGGGAAAGAAATTATAGCCATTAATACCTTTATTTAGCAAGAATGCTTTAAATTGATCAAATGTAATGATAAAGACATTTATAATGTTACAAAAGATGTCTACAGAAAGATTTCTGTTCTTCTAAACATTCTATTTATGAAAGAAACCTGAAAAAAATATACTCGACTGTTGTCAGCATAATAATAATAATAATAATAAAAGTTTTTTGAGCAGCAAATCAGAATATTAAAGTAATTTCTGATAGATTAAGTGGCTGGAGTAATAATGCTAAAGCTTTGAAATCACAGTAATAAATTACATTTTAAAATATATTCAAATAGAAAGCAGTTATTTTACATAGTAAAACTATTTCACAATTGTACTGTTTTTGCTGTACTTTGGATCAGAAGAGGCTTTTTGAAAAAAAAACATTAAAAATCTTACTGTTCAGAAACTTTTGACTGGTAGTGTATGTTGCCTAAAGCAGTAAATATAAAACATAGGCCATATGTAACATTTCTAATTTGTATTTCCCATCAGGCTCATTTAAATATTCACGGGCTTATTGTTGTGACAATATTTAACATTGTTCTGTTTGATTTTGCATTTTTCTTTAAGGAAGATTAAAAAAGGCACCCTTCTGATTGACTCCAGCACCATCGACCCTGCAGTGTCCAAACAGATGGCCGTTGCTGCTGAGAAGATGGGTGCAGTGTTCATGGATGCTCCAGTGTCAGGAGGTATGACCAACCTGAAAACAACCTCTTATTACCATCGACGTAATAGTCACTCAGTCTGACTGACACGTTCTCATTGTTTACATTTCTTGGAAGTGCTCACTGTGGAGATGCAATTACAGTGTTATGTGTTGCTTAATGATTGAACTGTGTTCTCACTAAGGCTTTTACGTTGGTCAGTAGGTTCACAGATGTGCTGAACATGCCTCAGTTTGTTAGTTATTTTTTTTTATTACTCATTTTAATTTCCTGGACCTACAGAAGCTTATTCCTATGGCTAATTCTCTACTCATAGATAAATTAGATATTACAACACAAAAATATGTATATATATGTTTATTTACATTTATAAGGTAATTTTATAATGCACATTAATGTTTGTATTTGTTTGCCTTAGTGTCAGTGTAGTGGAATAATTTCCTCTAGAGTTAACTGAGACAAAGAAACCTACAATTTTCCAGAAACACAAACACACTCCCGTTATATTATGCAGAAGGCTCTGGGAAGGCTCTGTGACAGGGCCTTTAATGGCCTGAGCCGTTATGGAGGACAGCGCTGTCAGTAGCTTTCACTTTGATGGAGCCGTAATGTTGGCTCTTCCAGTGCCAGGGCCTTTCATGTAGATAAAAGGCCATAAAGAGCTGAGAAACTGCCCTGGACAAGCACATGTTTAAGATGCACAACTTGTGTGAATGGGGAAACTCCTCAGGCTTTAAAGCTTTTCTGGATGTATGTTTACTGATTGGCGTCTGTAGTGCAGACAAGATTTTAAAGAGCCTGTGTGTGGACTAGGCTATAATAAAAAGTGAATGTGTGCTCAAGCCCTTGGACTAGACTGTGATCTAATCCTTCCTTAAGGATTACCATTTTCCTTAGATTATATCCTTCTTTCCTTTTGGATGGAAACCAAATGAATGAGTCAGAGAATTTTTTTTTTTTTTACAAAATATATATTAAAAATCATAATGCAAAAGATTGGCAAAAAATATTTATTTAAAGATTTAAAGAAATACTTCACCCAAAAACAAACAAACAAAAATGTTATTATTCACTCAGCCTTTACCAGTCAACACTTTACTGTGTGAATTAGGACTAAAAATTAAAAGTTGACATAATAGGCATAAAAGTGATAAAAGTAATATTTCCCATATTTCAAGCCATAAAATAGGTTTTTGTGGAGAAATAGACTAAATTTAAGCTGCCATTCAATTACATTTTCTTTTAATTTTTTTGTTTTCTCCCCAGTGCCTGTTTATTTCATTTGCAAAGACAAGAGCAGTGTGTGCATTATTTAAAATATCTCTTTTTGTTTTTCTCAGAAATGTTTACAAATGATGAAACTTAAATCCCAAATTTTGGGATGAACTATCCATTTTATTTTATTTTATTTTATTTTATTATTTTTTTAAATATTTATTATATTCTTTGTTTTTTATTTATTTATTTATTTATTTATTTATTTATTTATTTATTTATTTATTTATTTTATTCATTTTTTTATTTTATTTATTTTTTACAAGACCAATTAATTCGGCAAACAAGTCAAAGTCGGGTCGAATGTTTTTTTTTATAGACCACATAGTAATATTAGATCTGCTGATACAAAAATAGGATGCACTGAACATTCCATTAATATACAAATGATGACACCTAAATCCCAAATTTTGGGATAAACTATCCATTCAATTTAATTTAATTTTATTTTATTTCATTTAATTTTATTATATTATTTGGTTTTTAATCATTATTCATTTATTTATTATTATTTTTAATTTCTTACGAGACCAATTAATTTGGCAAACAAGCCAAAGTCGGGTCAAATGTTTTTTATAGACCACATTAAAAGTAATATTAGATCTACTGATACAAAAACAGCACTCAACATTCCATGAATATACAAATGATGACACCTAAAGCCCAAATTTTGGGATAAACTTTTTATTTTATTTTATGTTTTTTTAATTATATACATCATTTTATTTATTTATTTTTTTTTACAAGTCCAAGACCAATTCATTCAGGTCAAATGTTTTTTATAGAAAGTAATATCAGGTCTACTGATACAAAAATACTAAAAATAGGATACACTCAACATTCAATGAATCCAAAAATAGTACACATAAACGATAGATTATGAGCTCAACAGTAAGAGAGTGTTTATATTTATCGGTAGTGCAGGGCAACAGTTCTTCATAGCCCAAATGCCTCCACATTTTATCAGATCTTAGGTGGAGTGTTTATCAGGCCATATTACAAAAGGCAGCAGCACCAGAGATGTGACCCTGGACCACAAAACCAGGCATAAGGATCAATTTTTTGAAATTGAGATTAATACATAATTTTAAAGCTGAATAAATAAGCTTTCCATTGATGTATGGTTTATTAGGACAATATTTGGCAGAGATAAAACTATTTAAATACCCAGATTCTAAGCCTTTAAAGTTGTCCAAATAAAGTTCTTAACAATGCATATTACTAATCAAAAGGTAAGTTTTGATATATTTACGGTAGGAAATTTACAAAATATCATCATGGAACATGATCTTTACTTAATATCCTACTGGTTTTTGGCATAAAAAAAAAATCAATCATTTTGATCCATACAATGTATTTTTGGCTATTGCTGCAAATATACCTGTGCTACTTAAGACTGGTTTTGTGGTCCAGGGTCACGAATAAACAGAGTGTCCAGAAGGTGGCACTCCAGCCATCATGACGCCATTGTGTCTGTTCCCAGCGATCTCCCATCTCCTGCCCTCTCATATAAGGTCTCTGTTGTGGAAAGGAGAATTTGCATGTGTGTGTGAGATCATGCTGTATTTTTTTAAAGCTGATTTTCTTTTGATATAATTTTATACTCTGGGTTTAGTGTTCCTCTCTCTGTGCGTCACTAAGGTTTGGCACATCACACTGTGTTTCTCAAATAATACACTCGTAAAATGACGAACAAACTCTCTGTCTCTCCCTCTTTTTCGCTCTCTTTGTCTTTTTTTTGCGTAGATTTGTAATAAACTCAAAGGCACAAACCTCACTGTCTGCCGTTGCAGAATTGGACCCACAACAAACCCCCGGCTAACGTCACACGCTCTGAAACGTGGGGTGTGTGGCCATTGCCGCGTCTAACAAGTGCTCGGCTAGTTAACAGTAATTACCCACATTCCTCGGTTTTTGTTGAGATTGCGGCCACACTGTCGCTCACTCTCACTATGAAGCTCACGGTGGGAAAAGTTCGGCTTTCTGTGCGAGAGAGCATTTGTGTCACACTTTTGTGTGTGGTGGGACTGTGTTAAATCTGGTTTTGTTTGTATTTTGTAGGGCCGTGTTGGTGCATTGCTCTCACGGTGTCTTAACCTCAAGTCAGTGCGGTATTTACTAACGTACGTAACTCATAATGTATATTTTTCTAACGTGGTCACTTGCCATATTTGCGTTTAACAGTTAAACTCCCCTTTGTTTTCCTTGACTTCACTTTAGGCCCTTTCGGAGTGTGTGAAATGATCTTCTTTTCTTCTCCCTTCTCATTTATTATCGCTGATCTAACAGCCTGCATGCATGAGCCGTCTCGGTGGAACAGCCTTCACCCTGCCTTCACCCATCAGGCCCATATGTAGATCAGCGCTAATAAAGGAGAAAATGACAATCTCGGGCTTTCAGATGGTCCTTTCAAAATGCATTAGAAGTTTAAAGTGAAATGTTTCTGTGTCAAGTCCCTCATGTGACCAAACAGGCTTATAAAGAACATTTTGAATTTATTATTAAATGAGTGCTTTAGTCAGAGCAGTTTTGACCGTTTTTTTCATCCATTTCATACGTAGCAGTTATGTCTCATGCCTGAATGTTTATTGTAGGTTGTATGTATGTACATTTTATTAAAAAAAACTGAAAATGTACATACAAACTGTTAATTTTACAAGTTATTGTTAATAATTAATAATTTAAAATGCATTGGTAACACTTTACAATAAGGTTCATTAGTTAGCTACATTAATTAACATGAACTAAGAATAAACAGTATTCTACAGCATTTATTAATCTTAATGTAAATATCAGCATTATTAAAATCACAAGTTGTGTTTTTTAACATTAGTTAATGCACTGTGAACTGACATGAACAAACGAACATACTGTATTTATATTAACTAACTTTAACAAAGATTCATAAATAGTGTAATAAATGTATTGTTCATTGTTCGTTCGTTAGTTAATACATTAACTAATGACACCTTATTGTAAAGTGTTACCAATATCATACCATCTTTATTTTACTTTTAATAACACAACTATTTACAACAATGGACAAAATGTTCTCTTATTATTCATGATTTAAGAAATTAGTTGCTAATCCATAGAAACAATACATAAACTGCTTTATATAATGATTTTTTTCAGATTTATATCCATATTATTTTATGATTATTATATTATATTTATTATTTTTGCATGATACTGTATGTTTAGAGATTTAAATAGATGTGTATCTATCAGGATATGTGTGTATTTTTCTTTTAGATGATGGTGATTATTATTGTTGTTGTTGTTATTATTATTGTTAATAATAATAATAATAATAATAATAATATAGGGGTTGCCAAAATGTTTTACAAATAATTGTTATGCATGTATAATAATAAACAGGCTTCCATTTTTTTTAACATATATTTTTATTTATTTTTATATTTTGCATTTATATATATATATAAAAATGTAAATAAATAAAAATGTGTATGTATTTCTGTTAGATTATTATTATTATAGGGGCTGTCAAAATGTATTTGTTTTAATAAACTGCTTTATAATGAATTAGCAAAACATTAAAAAAAACATTATTTTACAAATTGTTATGGCTTATACGATAATGAAACAGGCTGCAATTAATATATATATATATATATATATATATATATAGTTACGACCCTATTTAGAGTCCAACATAGCATATATATAAATATATCTTTATTTTACTTTTAATAACACAGCCATTTACAATAGTAGACAAAATGTTGTCTTATTATTCATAATTGAAGAAATTAGTTGCCAATCCATACAAACAATAATATGTAAACTGATTTATATAATATATGTAATAAAATCTGTGTCTGTCTGTTTTATATCCATGTTATTTTTTGATGATTATTTTATATTTATCATTTTTGCATTATATGTATATACATTCAAATATTTAAAAATATGTGTGTATTTTCTTTTCTATTATTATTATTATTATTATTATTATTATTATTATTATTAATATTATTATTATTACAGCTTTAAAACGACTTAGCAAAACAATAAAAAAAATCTTTTTTTATTCATTTTCTGCTATTTTTGAAAGATACATGCATACATTCTCACACACACATTCCATTTTTTTTTGTTTTTAAATATGTGTCAATCTGATTAGAGTTTTCATGTTTCATAGCTGCAGTGTTAATAAAGTCTGTTACGTTGTTAGCTGATAGCATTAACATTACCCACTCATAACTGTAGCTTGACTGTCCTGATGGGACAGCAGATGCCTCCTCACAATAGAAAATCAGGGTTTTAGATTGACCAGAAACAAGATCACTCATGGAGAGGTGGGACCCCAGAAATGTCCTAATGTAGATCAGCTTTCCCCATGCAGTTTTTTTGGACGCTGTGAGCGCGCTCATTAATATCTCTGCCCTCTGTCGGCCGGAGCAGAAGGGGGAGGAAGAGACTGCCTGATAGATAGGTGAGTGACAGAGGAATTAGCATAACAAGATCCTCGCTGGGAAGGCCAGGGACTGGGAGACGTGTGTGAAGGGGGTGGACGGTGTCTGTCCTGAACTCCAGATGGAAACAGACCCATAGCAGCTGTCTAACTGGGACTTTTATAGCACTGTGTGCATGCATGTGTGCGTGTGTGCGTTTATAATGTTGAGTCTGAGCAGGAAAGAATTATCAGATATTATGATATAACGCAATTTTAAGACTTCAGAGTAAGATTTTAAGACCTGTCTTTTAATGTCTGATGTGTACATGATTGCTGCACTAAGAGTTGAATGAAAAGCTGTCCATCATTTTCCAGTGTCATCTGGTACGCACTTATGCCCCCTGTCGAGTAACTGTCATTCAAAACCCCCCTCTCCCACTATAAACAGTCACAAAAGTGTGTGTGTTTGTGTGTAAATGTGTGTACCCATCATCCACAAGATGAGTGTTGTTAAGCAGCTTTTAAGTCCTCAATTATGGATAATTTTAAAATGCTGATGATGGTGCTATTCGAGGCACATGTGTGCATGTGTGAAGGGCCGCTAATCAGCGTCCTTAGGAGCCGATATACTGATGGCTTCTGGCCTGGGAGATCATTGATTCCAGATCATTCTTCACTTGTTGTCCACACTCAAAGGGGCTGTGCGGTCGTGCGGTCGCGTGGCGACGATGGCGGTGATTAAAGTCCTGCTTATCTGAATGATGACGATAATATGTGCAAGACTCTCTTGTGACCGTGTGAAGGTTTGTGTTTGTTTGTGTGCGGTGGCTTGTAAAGTCCTTCGCCTCTGCGAACCTGTCAGTATGCCACATTAGGGCTGCTGGCGTAGAAACTATTAATCTGTGTGAAGTTCTCATGTGTGCGTGTTTTTATATATGCAGAAAGAAGTGTATTAAGTTTGCTTGGTGTTTTAATTTGTCTGAGAAAATATCTCCTTTTGGTCGTAATTATAGGTTTAGCCACATGAAGCTAGTAAATATGTTTGTTCCTGTTACACTAGTAAGGTTCCCACTGCATCAAATGCCAAATGCCAAAAAAAAAGTTTCTTAAAGGGATCGTTCGCCCAATAAACAAATCTCTTACTCATAGTGTGTATGACTTACTTTCTTCTGTAAATCACAAATGAAGATATTTTTAAAAAAGGGTCAGTAGGGCTGCATGATTAATTAAAATAAAACTGAATGTGCCTGAACCCGAATACTGTGTTCAGAAAGGAAATGTGTAAGACGTGTACTACAGAACCCCTGAAGGGAATAAATACAAAATGGGAGGAAAACATATATATTCAGTGCTTTCTCTCGCAATTATATCATTAGGTAATTATATCGTGTATAAATTGCTGGCACAGGGAGCCGCTATTAATATGCGGGGCGTTGAAATCGCTTTTAAATGCATGTTTGCTTTTTATTTTCACTTTCGAGTTTCGCGATCACATGAACTCTGTTTATACTACGGAGCGATAGTACTTCCTCAGAATCTGCTAATCTGTTATTATATCAGTCATTTCTCCTCACTCTGTTTATGTGGTAAGTGAAATTTTTTTGTACTGTAATGTAACAGGCCACCGCTAGCAAGCAGGTAACCATGTCCGTTTAGTGGCTCCGTAGAATGTGTTATTCATTTTCCATACATTTCCAAATATGGATTCACTATTCGGGCACATCGCTAAACTCGATTATGGCTTAGTGCGATTTATCAAATTGCAAAGGCTGCAATCTAATTTAGTAAATACATGCGCTGTGTGTTTCAGAGTGAAGCGTGGCGTTTACACAAAAGCAGCCCCTGATGGAGTCAGTGCTGCTCCACGCAAACTTCATCTCTATTACAAGAACTATTACAACAGCAATATTTCTTATTTTATATTATTTAGTAGTAGTAGTAATAATAATAAAATAATAATATTGTTTTATTAAGCATAGCAAACCTGGAAGGTTTTTAATCTCATTTCAAATCGCAGTCTTAAAATGACAATAAATGGTAATACGTTTTTATTAGTGTGGTTCAAACGATTAATCGCGATTAATCGCATCTAAAATAAACGTTTTTGTTTAAATAATACATGTGTGTGTGTGTACTGTGTATATTTGTTATGTATATATTAGGGCTGCCACCAAAAGATTATTTTGGTAATTGAGTAGTCTGTCGATTATTCTGATGATTAATTGGATAATCGGGTCATTATAATTTCAACTTAAGCGAACAATAGCCTTTACAATTACTTAAAAAACATACATAATAGCAATGAGGTTACAGTAATTAGGCTAGTTCAAATAAAATATCAAAATCAAGTAATCATATGGTTTTATTGAACAAAACTGTTAGAATGCATAATGTATTATAAACGATAGAACTAAGGTACATTACGCATCATAAATCACTGCAGAGGGCACCAACGGCCTGACGGTTGCTTTTACAGCTACTGCGCAATTTAATCCTTGTTTAATATTGACTAAACAACATTTAATTAAAATGTCCACTTAGTCTGTAATATTTGGCTATTTCTTTACGACAGAAATGCTACGGCCACTTTCTTGGATATGTGGATATCGAAACGTGTAAACTCAGTGAGGGTTCAAACTTTTGAAATCGTGACACAGGCACATTACCTACACACTTGCAAACAGTTAAGCGCATGTATTACATCATAATGTCTGTGAATGCACAATAGCAGTATGCTTTATGATTTTGAATGGGTTTAATATATCATGCAACCTTGGAAAACGGTATAATAATGCGTTTTGTGGATTCTCATCTGTGGAAAGCGCCATTCCGGTATTTGCCGGTTACTCAACACGGGTAAATTGCAATCGAGAATTTTTTTTAAATCGACTACTTGAATTGAATCGAAGAATCGTAACAGCCCTAGTATAAAGACACATATTTTGATAATGTTTACATGTGTTTACATGTATATATTTATATTCATATCATTTACGTTATATATAAATATATTTAATATTTAAACACACATTTTATTAAATACATACATGCATGCATGTTTGTATATTTATGTATACATAATAAATATACACACACATATTATGTACACAATGTTTTATTTTTGGATGCGGTTAATCTAATTTCTTTAAATTATCACAGTTAAATTTTTCCCTGAAATCTTGAAGCACTATGCGTTAGTGTTTTTTTTTTTTTTTTTTTTTTTTTTGGTCTGTACAGTGTTGTTTTGAACCTCATTGACTTTAACTGAACAAAAACATCTTCAAATAAATATCTTAATTTTGTTTTCCACACAATAAAAAAAAGTCATACAGTTCTGGAACAACATGAGAGCAAGTAAATTATGACAGAATTTTCATTTATAGTTGATTTCTGTAAATCAGTGCCACATGAGAAACACTAAACTGGCTTATCGAAACTCCTGAGTTTAGATAGTTTAGGTGACGTGAGGACCGTGTGCATTTACTGGCCTGTTTATTCAATATGAACAAATATAGCTTTGATCGTAAACTGAATGAATCATTGACATCCTCTGATATAGTGTCTATTTTATCGAGGTTTACCTAATGTTTTTACAGCAGTGTTTCTGGTATTGGAAACACAATAAGAACGGTTCCTAGAATGTTCTCTCGAGATCTCTTTAATGCCTTGCCAGCGCAGTCGTTTAGAGAGACAATCGCCTTCGAATCCCTATTGTCTGTTTGCGATCAATGCTGGTCTTTTTACAGTCAAAAAGAAAGTTATTGATCAGCTCAAGAGGTTAGCTGATAGATTGCAAAAAGGACGAGCGTGTTTGTGTATGCGTCTGGTGGCGAGGGCTGAAAAAGAACTGATTTCGTCATTTAGAGTCTTTATTACTGTCAGCAGTTCTAGAGGCTTGTAGAAAGACGACAAGAGGTTTGCATGGGGTTTTTATTTACACACAATAAAGGCTCTGAGATCTACACACTCGATGAGGTGGTTTGAGCTTCACCGTCTCGCTTTGCCTGGGAAAAAAGGCTCATATCCACAAATGTAGCTTAATGTAACTTTGCCACTAATGAAACGTTTCGGTGTTTTAAAAAGCGTTTAAAGCGTTAAGTGGCTTTTTTTGAGTGTTTAAGAGGCTGGAAAGAGAGTTTGTGGTACCTGACACCACAGAGAAGTGCGTACGTCTCCGTCAGAGTTCACGTCCCTGTGGGTTTCTTCATTATATATTTGCTGTTATAGACTTAGTCTTTTAATCTAATGTAGATTTGATTTTGTATGTGTTTCTTGAGTAGTTTGGCTAACCTGATTTGGGTTTTCAGCTACACATTTTACCCTTTTTCACAGATTGTTGAACAAAAAACACTGCAAAAATTGTGGAAATGGATTACATCTAGATTAGTTTAGGCCTAATGATAAGTGTGGGATCATCGGTTTATTTTGTAATAATGACCAGTTTTTATATCTCTTATTAAATAACTGAATAAACACACAAATTCAATGAAATGTAAACAAATTAAATATTTTATTTGACATTATTTTAAGTCTCAATATGAAACTAACATTGCCCGAGACAAACATGTAGTTTCATTTACATAAAATCGACACATAATTTTTTTGTATTTTTATTCTGTTTTGCCCTTTGTCTGCATTTTCATATTGCTCTTGCAATATCTTTTAATGCATTACTATTATCATTATATGTGATAAACCATTTTCAAATTTTTTAAGTAAAACTGCATACTAATGCTTGTTTATCTTGTTTCACGTTTATAAACAAAACACACAAGCACACACACGTTTATTTTTCGAGATGCTGTGTAGCGTAAGGGAAATGACAGACACGCTGAGCTAATGAGAGAATTATTGATGACGGATAAGTACGGCTAAAATCAATACGGGGGAAGTCATAAAGTCTCTCTTTTCCTTTCTCTCTCTCACACACTCTCTTTCTTTATCTCCGTTTCACTCGATCTATCTTGCATCAGCTCTTTTCTCTTGGTCTTTAATAATTAACTTCAGCATTATTAGCTTCTCAGTATAAACAGCCTATTCATTAGCATTGACACACACACACAAACAAACAGACCACTCACCTCAAAGCACATGCCTTTTCTTTTATATCCAGTGTGTGATATAAATTTGGATAAATTGGATCAGGTTTGTGTGTGTATTTATGTGAATATTGAGGGTTTCAGTGCAGCAGATGAGGTTTTAGTCTTTAAAAAAAAATTGGCCAATTTTATTGCTTTAATTGCATTCTAATCGGGCAAATCCCCGGACACACATATCTATGTCAGCAGCATTAAAAGCACCCCTCCCATGTAGAACATGGCACGCTTTAACGTGATTGGCCACGCTTGGTCCTCTTAAGGCGTGGCGATTAATTGAACATGATAAAGTGTAAAGTTAATTACCCCTTAGAGCTGTCAGTCATACCCCAGGGGGCGTGTTCACTTAGGGGGAGGAGTGTCACTTTAGGCACAGCTGTCGTACGCAAGTGTATGTGTTGGT